>NC_142349.1:56310893-56612282 GCF_059441175.1 Urocampus carinirostris | reverse complement strand
TTTTTTATTAAGCCGAGAGATCGAGAGGACCACGACCAAGTTATGCTACTCCGTTCAAATATATTGTAATATAGGACATTATATATGATATCATATATTATTATTCATCTGGCATTAGTGTCTGATAATTGAATATGAGAGCTTAGCGTCAAGTGCTAAATTATCGGGTCTTTTTTTCTATCCGGTTGATGAGGTAGAGAGGAAACACAACCAAGTTGAGCTATCACATCTAAATATGTTTTAATGAGGAACATAATTCCTCAGACTCTAACAATTAGTGTCACCTGATTGAATATTTTTATGTTAAGTCAATTAACTCATTATCGGATCTTTTTTTTCTATCAGTGCAATAACTGTCACATCATGTATTGCCTTTTTAATTATTGTGCATCCATATTTTTATTTTTTTTAGATAGATAGAGCTTTTTTCAGTGCTAAAATGCAGAATTGAAGCTCAACACTCATCTTTAACATATTACACCCCAAAAACCACCATTGTTTAATTTTTTATCTAACAGTTCCTCCGTAGATAAAGAACCCCCAAAAAACAAGAAATGTTGACTGCCCAGTGGGAAAGACTGCAAAGAGCATTTTAGCGGAAACATTTCATCCACCAGTGCACCTAAACGGACCACAAGGGTGGAATGTGATGGTCTTCGCAGGATAGTGGTCCCACTGAGAAGAGACAGCTCGGAAGGATGCCACAGACGTGCACAGGAAAAATAATCGCATTTTTTGAATTCTACGTTTAGAACAAAAAAATCCTGATTAAAACCTAAGCAACGAAAAAAGGACTGCAACACGAATATAAAACACAGCTTGAAGTTGAGACACCACATGAGGAAAAACAAACGATGGGAATTTTCCCAAAATAGATTCGGCGGCACAAATAACTCAAAATCTTATCGAGATTATTGCCATGTGATGTTGTGTGATTGTGTAATCACAAGACGCTGCGCCTCTTTTCAGGGATTTTTAGTTTCATGTTTGTCAGTGATGGGATGTTTAACAAACAGAATTGTCACAGTTCGGATTTAAATAAAGGTAAGGCAAAAGTTGCAAGCAGCACAATATGCCACACATCCCCGTTTGAGCCTCATGTGAACTTACCATAACAAAGCTCCCCATACGAGGAAGTTCAAGCATATCAATATGATTAAACCTCATGTTGTCTTCATTTTAAGGACATTTTTGTACTTTTTAAATACAGCTTACTTGGAAATGTGAATAAAAAACACATTTAATTTTTCCACTGTTGGGACCAATTTGGGTAAAGTCAAAAGATTTAAAGTTAAATAAAATATAGCTCAAGGGAATTCTTATGAGGCAACAGAACGGTTGAGTACCTATAGTTGATATAGTTGATATAAAGGGCTATACAAATAAACATGACTTGACTTGACAACTTACAAAAAACAAACCAAGCATAGAAAATACACTTTTTATCCAATCGAAAATCGCATCAAAATAAAAACACTGGAATTAGTCTGAAAAATCCCAATTAGGTTCTTTTTTTTTTTTTTTTTCAAAATCCTGCAACCATATACCCAGGTAATCTAATTAATAACCCATAGAATTACAGTAGACCCCTGTGATACGGTATCCCCGCCTTACGACGTCTTCACTTTAAAGTCTGGGATCAAATGTACAGCGTTTTACCCGCTATATGACATCACCAACAAATCATTTTCTGTGCCCCAAAACATTCAAAATTCAAACTTTGCGATGTCCTTGGATATGACGAGTTACATTTAAAAAATGCTATAGGTTGATACAAATAACATGCAAGTCCGCTGTTGGTTTGCGTCATGTATGTACCCCCCCTAGGAGAGGTGGCTTGAGTTAAGAACGCACTCACATTCTTGACTTTCTGGGATATTGATACAGAGGAGGGGATTCCCAGCCCCCTCACTCAACCCAACCGATGTGTCACAACACCAGTTGTTGAAAGTCATGAAGTGCCCTATCCCCCAGGCCACCGAACTTGTTTGCGTCATGGCATCATGACGTCATTAAAATGCCAGTATGCTATTGGCTAAGCTACCTCCCACAATGCCTTTCTCTTCAGTTAGGAATCTCGTAGATTCATAATCAGTTGGCGAAACAATATTAAAAATGATGCTTCATTGAATAAAGTTCTTATTTTATTATTTTGTTTTAAATATTTTGCTAAAGTTCCCTTTAAAGCTCATAGCTCAATGATAGAGAACACAAGCGGAAATATGGTCAAATAAAAAAAAAACATGTATAATATAAAATGATAAAACTAAGATTATTTGTAGGACTCTAAATGTGCATGATTTAACATTAAGTCATAAATGCAAAGACAATAGCCCTCACAGCTTATTCTTTTATACAAATTGGACATTAAAATTGTGAGTAAATTTAAAGTAGCATAATTGTCTTAACTAGGAGATTGTCTTGTTCATTTTAGGATTTATTTTTTTCAAATCTTCGTCAAATATAGTTCTTAATAAGAGGTAAATGATCCACCATGTGTTAGATTTGATTAATTTGGTTCGGTTCTGCTTACTTTAACAACGTGTTGTTTTTTCTTGATCTTCAATATATTTTACCATGCTCATTTTCTGGAGATTTGAGAATAATTTGTACCAGAAGGGGTTTGGGGTTTTTAAGGGTTATTTTTTTTTGGTTTGAACAATGTTATTGACACTATTAACAGCAAATAAACAATGTGAGGTTTGTTCTATCTTCGTTATTCATTACCAGAAGAGATTATCTATGCTTACCAGAACATCCTTTGTGACCAACAATTTGTTTCAAGAGTTTCTGAGAGGTAGATGGGATATTTTGCAAAATGACATCATAGACACTTTTGTTCTTAGTAATGAAGGCAGGCAGACAAAGCAAGTCTTTGCTGATGCTGATGAGGGACACCAGACGGTGACTAGAACTCTTTGCCTGTTTAAAACCGAATGAGGTCTACAATGATCTTGTGATTGGGGTGAGTAAATGCCATAGGTCTAGTTAAAAATCGCAGGCTTTGTGAAATCTCTGACATGCCTTCCTTTGATGAAATAAACCTTCCATGATTTCGGGCGAGCAGAAATGCATGAAAATACGATGCAGCATTCTGGATCCAATGCCAACTGAGTCAGTCTTCTCCTGCTTTTTCTTCTTTTTTGACAAGAGAAGGATTGGTAAATGAAGTTCTTGTTCTGTATAATAAATCCAAACGTCATATGATCTATAGACACAGCTTTTGGGTCAACCTTCAACTTACAGGCTGACTGACGTGACATCTTTCATTCGGATTCTGCATGCCCTTTTGCATCATTTTTTCCAGTAAACATGGAACAAACGCAGACTCGTCACAAATAGATAAAGATGGTAAAATTACTTGCAAACTTTGCAAAATGGGTAATTGTTGGTTAGAGATGGTTTCGAGCACGATTATTATATTATTTTTCCAGATTTGTCTCCAGGAGAAGATTCAAATATCAATTAAGATATTTTTGTCTTGGCTTGGGACTTGACATTGCATCATCCCAAACAAAATCAGCATGAAACAGCCAAACAACAATTCACAGTCATCAAGTTCAAGAGCACAGAAAGTGCTGTAGAAATACAGAGAAAAAGTAAATGGATGAGGTCAAAATAAAACAAAATGTGACATGTTTAATTCAATACAAGGCGGAGATTCCTGAGTATATTTATATATCATTTGGACATTGAGAGTGATTATCAATCTTAATGATTCAACCCAAAAAATACAAGTTTACACTTCTGATTTTTTTTTTTTTTGTGAAAAATATGTCCGTACATAGAATAAGATTTATTGCATATACAGAAGCTGCCCCACTTACAAACGAAATAGGTTCCGGCAGATTGATTGTAAGTTAAATTTGTCTGTAAGTTGCTTCAGTGCTATATTTTGTATGTTTAAGGCTTGTATAAGTAACCTGTATTGTTTTTTACTGAAAAAGAAAGGTTTAATAAAATAATATGCTCTAGAAAGACAAGTAAAGTGAAGCTTAACTTACTTTTGGAAGATGGGCTTCAAGAATTAGGCTACTTCCTACGCCGTGGTAGAAAGTGGGCGAAAGGGCGATCCAACCATTTTCTCAACCGCATCAAGCTTTCTTATTCCACTTTCATTTCAATTCAAACGTCTCGCCTCTTCTTTACACTTTACACCAACCATATTGAATGGATACACGAGATATTAAACTAAAAATGTTAAAGGTCTTAGCGCACCGGAGATACAGTATAGAATGTTAACATACAAACTAGGAAGAGGAAGCAGATTTCTTCTTTGGGGTGGATGCTGGGTGACCTCTCACAGCGCAACACGCCGGTGGCGGCGGAAAGAAGCACTACAGTAATGTCCTGTACTCGGACAAAGGTCCACACAATACAAAATCTAGCCTAACGCAATGTCCGGATATTTTTCGACATCCTGAAAAAAATGTTTGTATCTACCGTTTTATAAGTCCAATGGTCGTAAGTAGGGGAGCGTCTGTACGTCATTCTTGTTCTGTATAGTAAGTCCAAATGTCATATGATCTCGAGATATACACAGCTTGTGGCTGTGTCTGCAATGCTAACATTAGTACCTAATGCATACCTGTCAACCTCCACGGCTCCATGCCCGTACAAACTGTCTTATTTTCCCTTACAAAATACAAAATAATCTTACACCATATTTTTTGGGGGGAATGATGCATGATGGGAAATCCCCAGGAGGCAGACGCATGCGCACAGTAGCATCAAACCGCTCGCTACGTTTGCAAAGAAAAAAAAACGATACCGAGATAGAGGCTACCGCGGCGGACTATTTTGACTTGATTGATTTGCTGTTTCGTGATAGTCGGTGAATGGTAACCGTTATTGACAAATTTGCGTTTTTCCGTACAGATTTTCTTGTACGTCGTACACATCCTAAAATGCATAATAAACGTACTTTGTACGGCAAAAACCTACAGGTTGACAGGTATGCTAATGTCCCAGACACTACCATTAGCTGCTAAAATAATAAGCATTACTGCTAAAGTCATGCGAAACAAAATTAGCCAACAAAGCAATGCTCTTCATTAATGTAGCAAAAAGTATCTGCTAAATCCAGGCCAGGATTAATAGTCCCCAATTTCTGTTTGAGTCCTTCAAGGTCTATAATACTTGTAGTCATATCATTTAATTATAAGTAATAGCTAGTATGCTAAATTTAGGATATTTTCAAGTCATTTTTTGAATCAATTTTACCAACCTAATACCGTCTTTATTCAGACCAATGAAAGATTTACACTCAAGCTCAAGTTGAGGGAGTTCATTTGGAAGATGTCAAATATTTATGAGAGAAGACGGCGGGAAAATGGAAGTGGATGCCGAGACAAATGAGAGCAAGCGGGATAAAATTAAAGAAGTAAAAACAAATCTGGAGGGGTCGGCATCAATTCATGTTCATTAGCTTGGCTAGCTTAAGGCGACGTAAGTAACGTGTATGAAAGATTGAAACATTTCCTGGACCACTTCATTTAAGTGGGAGGTAAAATATTAAAATGTGTTATATGCTTTCCCTGTTAAATATTTCATTTCGGGAATATAAATTTAGAAAAAACATCCCCCTGTTTGTGGTCATCTCCGTGGGCGGCCATTTTGTTCACAGGCCGAAAAATAAGATCTTGATTGTATCGTCAATCTAGACGATTATGATTTGTAATACATTTTAAACAGTAAATCCCACCTACTACACACTAAAGGAAGTTTTATAGTCAGTACAGAAAATAATACTGCCACAATTAACTTTTAAGTAGTAATTGTTAATCAAACTCGACTCACAAATTACTATAATTGATAGAAAGATTTAGCAAATTTTGAATTCTTGTAGATAAAATGAAGAATAAATCAAATTAAATCAATTCATTGTCAAGTTTTAGTGCAAATAACACATGGAATGATAAAAAATATTTCTAATTTGAATAATGTTTTTTTATTTAAAGCGCTATTTTTAATCCTTTCAAAGTAGACATACGGATCTCGTCATATCCAAGAGTCATAGAGAACCAAAAAAATGTTGACTACGAATATTTATTAGTAGAGCCGTACTAGATCTAGTTGTATAGATTAAGTGTTAGCATTAAATCCAAACAAACATTAGCGTACCATCGTTTTGAGTTACGATACTATACTACTACATTTTAAATCCTCAGGATTTTTCTTTTATTTGGTATCAAATAAGTGTTACTTTAGTTCAAAAAGAGTAAAATATTTGATTACCCCAAATTATCAGTTTCGGTATCTGTGATACTAAAACGTAAAGTATTACACTAAGGTTGTACGGATTTTATTGTTTTAGTAACAGTTAAAATAGGCATTTTAAGAATATTATCATACAGTAGTCATGTGACGTTCCCAAACTAAATCCTTGGGCGATGATGTATTTTTTTAGTCGAAAAATAGAGTCTGTAAGAAAAAATGTCTTTTTATCTGGAACTTTAAACTTCCTTATGCAATTTCTCCGTTACTTCTTAGAAATTTCGTGACATTCCAAATATGTACAGAACTAATAAATAGAAAAAAAATATGTAATGCATCGAGGAGGCATAAGTCAAACAGCGATATTATAGAAGATTGATTCTGCCATAAGTAGAAATAAAAGTATGACTGAATAAATACTTTAAAAATGTATGTTGTCGTTGTATTTAATAAAATTTGTATTTTAAACAAAGTGTATTTTGTCATATTTTGTCATTGATTTATTTTGTCGTGGCTGGGTTTTGTCGTGGCTCTGTTTTGTCGTGGCTGGGTTTTGTCGTCGTTGGGTTTTGTCATCTTAAGCATGTCGTTGGTATGTTTTGTCTTTTTTGCGTTTTGTTGTCTTTGGGTTTTGTCATCGTTGGGTTTTGTGTTATTTGCATTTGGCGTTGTTGGATTTTGTCGTCGTTGAGTTTTGTCATCATTGTATTTTGTTGTCGTTTAAATTTTCTCATTCCTGTATTGTGTCGAAAAGGTCTACAAGTTTGAACCGCACCTTTGTTTAAATAGCATTTTGATTTGACAAAATACAATGATGACCAATTACAACTACCACAAAATACAGTAACAAAAGACAATTTTGGGGTATCTATGAATATATTTATTTCTACTTATGGCAATATCAGTCCTCCATATGATATGGCAAGGGAACACTGTAAGTAACGTGTATTGTACCGTCATCACCCATTTACCAAAAGTGCAAAAGGAAATGTATAAATGTGAAGTTTATCACAATAAATATTACGAGAAATATATAAAATGAACCAAAAAGGCCACAAAAACACATGTCGCTATGACATTGACAGTAATTGCCCGAAATTATAAACTCATTCCGGGATCGCTCGTCAAACCACCAGTGGAATTTTATATATTTTTTGTGGGCAACACTTAAATAATGTCAGCATCAAAGCGCATCACACGTAGTCATTACGCAAAAATGCATCCAAAAACTGAATTTCCGGGAAGTCCGTAAAACACAAAGCGGAGGAAGTTTGTGAGACGTTTGAAGACGACAAAAGGATTCCCACGCAAAGATGAAGAAAGGACGTCGTTCATTAGCTAAAACGCTCGCCTGTCAAAACATGTCTCTTTCATCGCAATTAAAACCACGGCTTGGGAATAGAAATAAGCACTTATAAACATTCAAAAAGAATCTCTTTCAAATCTTTTCAGAGCTCTCCAGATGACAACAAAAGCAAGCTAATGTAGCGCAACGTTGGCTTTGATTATATGATTTGCTTTTATCCATTACTCCTCAGCAGTAGGCATTCCATTATAATCGTCACCCCCAAAAGTGAGAATTAAACATAGACCGTAGGTGTTTTTTGTCATCTGTCAGTCGTGTCACTCATTAGATCGTGGCAAAACGCTAAAGAAACTAACAAAACTGGCAAAACACAACATTCCTACGTTCCTAGTCCTGCAAACCCTCTCTATAGTTGACTTCTTCTCTCTTTTCATTGACAATTCCTTGTTTTTTTACGTCCCCTCTGGTAAAGTCCGGGTGTCATCTTCGACAGTACACTCTCCTTCAACTCATATAAATGACATCACTCGGTCAGCTTACTTTCACCTGCGCTCCATCAACCGTCTTCGGCCCTCCCTCAAACACACACACCACCGCAATTCTCGCCCATAGCCTTGTCACCTTGTGCCTCGGTAACTGCAATTAACATCAAAAGTCCCTTCAGCTCGTTCATAACTATGCCGTACTTATTCATCACCAAAACCCCCTCACGCCATCACATCTCCCCTGTCCTTCAGCAACTCAACAGGCTCCATTCTCTACATGGCCATTCACAACCTTGCCCATCCCTACAACTCCGACCTCCTTCACAATACCACGCCATCCAGCATCCTCTGATCATCCTCCTCCCTCTTATCTCACTAAACCCGCTGCTCGTCTCAGCTCCTTGGGAGCAGAGCTTTCAGCCGCTCTGTACCCCAGCTCTGGAACTCATTTGCGCCTGTCCTCCGGAATTCCGCCACCCTGTCTAGCTTCAAATCCAGACACAAAACCTACCTCTTCAGACTTGCCTATTCTTGACCATATGCCTCACATGCCGCCCCCTTTTTAGCCCTACTGTGTTTTTTTTTTTTTGCACTTGCTTGTTTTATTCTTGTTTTATTGTTGTTTGGTATTCTGTGTACAGCGACCTTGGGTGTCCTGAAAGGCGCTTTGAAGTAGATTGCATCATAATTATTATCATTATCTTTATTTTTATTATTATGATTAAAAAACTTTAAAATTGTGATAATTTTAAAACATACATATTTTGGTAGTCATAAGAAAAATACAAACAAATGGAAATACTCAAATGAACAAATAAAAATTTAGATAAATTGATGTGAGAGGTAGAATGAGAAAAATTGAGAGAGAGAGAGAGGGAGAGAGAGAGAGAAAGAGAGAGGGAAAGAGAGAATGAGATTAAAGAATGGGAGAAAAAAGAGAGAATGTGAGGAAAAAGAAGAGGAAAAAAGTGAGAATGAGAGAGAACAAAGATTGAGGAAAAAATAGAATGACAAAAAAGAAGAGTATAAAAGAAAGAACAGGAGAAAAATTAGAGCATGGAAGTGAAAAAAAGGAATGAAAGAGAGTAAGGAAGAGATCAAGAGATAAAAAGAGTAAAACAAAGGGAACAAGAGAAACGAGGGAACATAAGAAAAAAGAACGTAAGAAAAAAGAAAAGTAAAAGAGAAGGAGAGAAAAATATAGTAAAAAAAACAGGCCGCAAGAAAAATAGAAATACAAAGAAAAAAGAAAAATAATTACTAATCGTAAGATTAATAAACATTATATTACTATAAGAAGATATGAGATTTTAAAAAAATGTTATTAACAAAACAATTTGAATTATTGCATGTTCTCATCTCATCTCATCAGCTGCACCGCTTATCCTCAGTAGGGTCGCGGGAATGCTGGAGCCCACCCCAGCAATCATCGGGCAGTGGGCAGGGGACACCCTGAACTGGTTGCCAGCCAATCGCAGGGCACACGGGGACAGACAACTCACTCGCTCAGTCACACCTAGGGACAATTTGGACCGGCCAATTCACCTGAAATGCATGTCTTTGGAATGTGGGAGGAAACCGGAGTGCCCGGAGGAAACCCACGCAAGCACGTGAAGAACATACAAACTCCGCACAGTAAGGCCGGGAGCTGGATTTGAACCCACTCAGGAGGTTCCCACGACCTCAGAACTGTGCCGCACACGCGCTACCCACTGCGCTATCGAGTAAAATAGTGTGTAGAAATTTTTAAAATAGATTTTTATAATGCTTTAAGTCATTGAAATGGATTCCTTTTTTTACCAATATAATAAATGACTTGCCACCCCAGACAGTTCGAAAAATATAATTTACCCTTATTTTTCACAAAAAAAAAAGAAACAATAGAAAAATAAGAAAAGCAGTGCTTCAATCAATACACCAATGGGGCAAACCTATTTTTGCAGTGTTTTGCTGTATATTTCTCTCCTGTGTACTCAAAATAAGGACAATAACAGCCCCTGGCAAGAAAAAGTGACTACATCCCTGAGTGAAACTTTCCAAAGTGAAATTACTTAACGGAACCGGCACGGTCGAGCAGGGTTGGCCGATCCACTTCAGACTCGTCAGACAGCGCACTACCGTGCAATAGCGTGCACTACGGTGCGGAAGGCCCTGAAGGAGCTGTCAGCTCTTTTGCTAGTATCGCAACTGGAAAGACGCAGCTGGCTAAGGGAGTGCTTGCGGAGGCTAATGTTTACACCTCGGGGGTGCGGGCTTGAGACAAAGAACATATTCAAGTCCTGAGCCACCTGCCACATCTGCCTTGCACGCTCACAAAATAAATAGGGATGCAGGATAATGATCAAGCCAGAGTTATCGAACCGATAACGGCAAGTAATGATGTCCCGGTTATAGACACGATGGGAAAAAAAATCCAGATAATTAGTTACCTGCAACCAATGTTCCCTCTAATTTTCCACGGGTCCGAGCGTTCACACAAAGTCGGTGAGCAACGCTTGAAACAACAGTGAGCAACGGCAATCCCAAGTGTGGAAACTAAATCATTATCAAACATGTCCAAAACTTGACATCAACTTACATTTTGCTGAGTTTCCGGCAATGCAAAAAAAAAAAAAAAACACTTTTGAATGAACTAATGTATTATTGCAAAAGTTTTACGGCCTACAAACGTCATTTGTTTTTACAACAATTATTTCACAAGATTTTCTTTTTTTTTTCCTGCTATCTTTGACGCATAATACTAACATTTTGGGGGGCTTATTTAGTCGGTTGCAAGATACAGAACTGTATTTAATCACATTTTTGAGTGGAAGTACAATGTTGGCAACAAGATTGACTTGGTATAATTGGAAATTATTTGAATGTAACACAAACTTTTTCTTCTTTTTCCCTGTTTTTTTTTCTATTTTTTTTAAATTCCTTTAAAAAAAATCCCATTGTGTTTATTTTTTCCTAGCTGTTACTTTTTTCTTTTTGTTCTCTATTTACTTTTTTTCCTTTGTTTCTTTCTTTTCTTTTTTTCTTGGCTTTTTTTCTGAATTTTTCCTTCTTTTTTCTCTTCCTTTTGTTTTCTTTTCTCAGCTTTTCACTACTTTTTCATTTTGGTATTTTTTTCTTTTTGTTCTATTTCCCCTCTTC
Source organism: Urocampus carinirostris (assembly GCF_059441175.1). Lineage (NCBI taxonomy): Eukaryota > Metazoa > Chordata > Actinopteri > Syngnathiformes > Syngnathidae > Urocampus > Urocampus carinirostris. The sequence goes on along the minus strand of NC_142349.1, from coordinate 56,601,137 downwards.
CTTTAAGTCATTTTGTGCACAATTTTACATAATATTTGCTCGTTTAGGGATTAAAGAAGCAAAGACAACCTGAAGAGCCGTTTGGGACCCGAAAGGGACTCTTTAGTGAGCCGAGCCAAGGAGCCGGTTCTCGAAAAACTCTACTGACTTTACTTTTCAACTTCGTTCGACATTGACTTCAAAATACTGCATTTAGAAAACAGCGTTAGGGGAACCTGTGTATTTTTACCTTCATGCACTGTAACTTTGAGTTAATTCGCTTCTTAATTAGCAATTTCGAGCCCTGATTTTTGTCTGCTGGCTAGATTTTCTTGTGTGCTGTGAATGTGCAGGCAGTGCGCGATTGCGCACGCGCGCAGCTTACAGGGAACATTGCTTGCAACCACGCTATAACAATGAATATCAGCCAACACCACTTGTTAGAAATATCTGAAGCATTGATGTTGCACCTTAGAATATATTTTATTCTTTTTATACGGAAGTAGTAGTGTCTCCTGTATACCTCTTTATAACGTGTGCGAGGCACCGGAGAGCATGTCTATCACCATTTAATCAACCAAAACTACTTGGTGAAAAGATTCAAGGTATTTTAATTCCTTAGAACACATGTAGAGTTTCTTTAGAAGTAGTGGAATAACTTGGTCGTGTTTCCTCTCCAACTCTTTGTAATGTGTGCAAGGAACCATTATTTTAGCCAACTCTGTTTCCAAGAAATATCGAAAACATTTATATTGTTCACCAAAATATGTTTGGATTTTCTATAGAAGTAGTGGAAAAACATATTACCATTCAATCATGTAGTAAATTCATAATCCCAAAGGTGAGAACCACCAGAGAAAGTGTGTGTGTCTGTGTGTGGAGTCAAACTTTGGAACACTTTACAAGACGAGATCAAACAATGTCCAACTATTCATTTGTTCACATTTAAATACAAAAAAACATTCCTTGCGGAATACAGAGATAAAGAAAATGGGGTATGAGTGATACGAGAGATTGGGAATACTGCTTCTAAAACTATGGTAAACTTACTGTTATTGTTGCTATTGTTATATCATTACTGTTATTGTTAATATTTTTACAATTGTTGTTATATCATTGGTGTATGTAATAGGGAAGATGAGGGGGTAGGGAATATAAGCACTTGCTTCTTACTACCCCTTTTTGAACATATTATGTAACATTTTGTTGTTGTTGAGTTATTGTTTTTGTTCTGTTTTTATTTTAATGTTAGAATAAAGTTTTCATTCATTCAGATATTAAACAATAAAACGTCAAAGTTCAAAAACCAACACTACTTGGTGGAAAGGTTCAAGTAATTTGAATACCTTAGAATAAATGTAGATTTTATTTAGTAGTAGTGGAACAACTTGGTTGTGTCTCCTCTCCAACTCTTTATAATGTGTGCAAGGCACCAAAGAGCTTGGCTATTACCATTATTTTAGCCCACTATTTCCTAGAAAGATCAGAAACATTTTTGTTGCTCATCAGGATATATTTGGATTTTTGTGGAAGTAATGGAACAATTTTGTTGTGTCTCCTCTTGACCTTCTATTAATATGTGCAAGGCATTGAAGAGCTGGGCTATCACCAATCTATCAGCCCACAGTATTTGTTAGAAAGATTCAAAGTATTTATGGTCCTCATTAGAATATATTTTAATTGTATATAGATTAGTGGAACAAGTTGGTCATGTAAAGTCACAAACTCTGAGGCCCAATCGGAAAAAAAATGTGATATTTACTCATTTGACGCCATGCTTTATTATTCAATCTGCCAACACGACGTTTCCGAAGCATTTATGTTCCTCACTAGGATATTTTGATTTTATTTAGGATTAAGACAACCTTGTCGCTTCTCTTCTCCATCTCTTCATAATGAGTGCACGGCAGTGGAGTTGGGCTATGATCATTATTTCAGCAAACACGACTTGATTTGATGTTGCTTATCAAGATATATTTAGATTTTCTATTGAAGTAATAGAACAATTTGGTTGTGTCTCCTCTGTACCTCTTAATAATATTTTACGAGGCATTGCTCAGCTGGGCTATCCTCATCCAACCAACCAACACTACTTATAAGTAAGATTTGAAGTATTTATGTTCCTCATAAGAATATATTTATATTTTCTATAGAAGTACTAGAACAACTTGGTCGTGTATCCTCTTTAATCTTCATAATGTGTGCGTTAAAAGACCTGAATTTGTCAAACGTTACATTTATCTAATGTAGTTGATTTTATTTATTATAGCTTCTAATGTATAGAGCAGGGGTCACCAACCTTTTTCAAGTTAAGAGCTACTTTTTTCACTAGTGCAAAGAGCACCGAGTTTGATATGCATCTCTAAAATAACAAATAATCATGTTATTACTATGATGTTACTATGATATTGCCAGGTTAATTGTTGAAAGTGGGGTTAAATAGACTCAGTAAAGCACAAATGAAGAAATAATTCAACTAGAAAATAACAAAAACTCAGCACTAATGAGCTTTTTTCAGAACAGGTTCTCGGGCACCTCACCTCTCCTTAGGGGGCACTTTGCTGGAGACCCATGAGATAAAAATGGATGCTATTCATTTCTTAGCCAAGTCATGTGTGACGATATTACAGCAAAAAACAATAAAGCACTTGCAATATGTATACGTCAGTGTTATAGTGCTAGACATCTGTAAAAATGTGTAATGTACATATTTTCATGTTTAGTATTCCTTTAGCAATTCATCACTGCCATAAATTTGCTTCACGTCATAACTGGCCAGATGTTATGTTTGCCTGATGAAGCGCATTAGCATTTGTATATTTATATTTGATTTATTATAGCTCGTTATGTGTACGGCCAAAATAATGGTACTTGATTAGAATGAGCTACATATTTCTCTTAGCCAACGCATGTGTAACAATAAGAATCGGACCACGTGTATAATGTTTAGATGTGACATATTTTCACATCATGAAGACAACAATAATGAAATCCACATTGTGCAATATTTAATGCCAGTGTTATAATAATAGACCTATGACCTATATGTGAAAAATACCCCCCCAAAAGTTTGTTTTTGCTGACTGAGCATTTTTTTTCCAGAAAGACATTTCACTCTCCCAGGCCAGAAATATATTGAGTATCAGCACCATATTTTAAATGCAGTCAGCTAGGTTATCCCAGATGTGAAAAAGGTCCCCTAAAAAAGCTGATATCACATTTTTTGTCATAGATGCCCTATTTGAAACACCTGTGGCAGCTTGATTGGCGCCAACAGCCCGGACAAGCTGATTGGTGGCCACACCCTTCTTAAGCCCCGACTTCAGTTCAAACTTTGTCAGATCGTTGCGAGCTGTTGTGTCCCACTCAGTGAGCGTTCCCGTCCGACTTTGTCCCTGTTAAAACCTGTTTTCTGCCTGATTCCCGTTTTTCGACCCGTTTCCGAACCTGACTATGCCTCTTTTGTCTGCCGCCTGCCTACGACCACTATTACGAACTCGACATCGCCTCTGATCTCCAGCCCTGGTCAAACGACGTGCCATTCCCGCCTGCCTCTTCTGACACGGAAGTGTCACCCCCGCCTTGCTCGATTCCGCTCTCCGCCAGTCCTCAGATCAAGCAATCAACCAAGCCTTACTCTCACTCTTTTTCAATAAAATCTGAGAAACGCATGCAATTGAGTCCTGTGTTCGTTCTGGTCTGTGACATTTTTGGGGTTTTGCTGACTCTGCAGGTTTCCCAGAAAGACATTCTACTCTCTCAGGCCAGAACGATAATAAGTATCAGCACCATATTTTAAAAGCAGTCAGCTAGGTTCCGATCTCGGAATTGGATCTTCCGTGGCAAGCGATGGTGGTGTCAGGGATAGAAAAACGGATCAGTAGCCGGGACAGGAGAGCTAAAAAGTGGTCGGGGTTGGAAGCGAGTCGTAAGCCAGAATAGGAGAGAAGACGTGGTCTGGGACAAAAAGAGGTAAAAAGCCGGGACGGGAGAGTAGACGTGGTCAGGATCAAAAACGGGTCGAAACCGGGGGACAGACGGGAGCAAAAAACGGAACAGTTGGGAGTCAGGTCTGAAACAGGCTTGCCTAGTGTTAACTGAGTTTCGCAGACAAACTGACAAAAGGGGACAGAAAGGACTGGGTACAAGTACTGATGGGGAGCCAATCAGAGCCTGCGGCAGTTGGCGAAAAAGGAGCGGGCACAGCTGACTCACATCAGTCATCATGACAACATGTGCTTTTTAATCCTGCTTGTTTGTTTATCAAGACGTCTGATTTTTAGATCTTGTGGGTCTTAACATGTGTGTAAATATGTTTTAGACAAACCTCTCTCCATATAGGACTCGGGTTAAAATGACGGCTATATGTAGCTTACATTTTCAGTTGCAGGAAGTTCTTCCTATTACAATCTACCACTGGGAAACGCTAGCTTTATTTTTTTGCATAACAAATGTTCATATTTGATAGGTAATCCTTCCATGAATACACATTTCCTAGTGTTTAGGTGTAGCATGTAGCAATCCATTACCCAAAAAATCATAGTTAAGCTAAAGATCTCCATGAGTTATTTTTCAGATGCCTCTCCGATTGTAAGGAGATGCATCTCTTTTCAGCATTCTTTGATGCACCTGTCTTCATGCAGCTGTAGGGGGCGATGCAATTCACACGACAATGTCATGCTATTGCAGATGCCGTCTCGTGCCAACTTTATTATCTGTTATTTTTTTTTGTTTTATACATGGTCGGTCGAGTCAGTGCTGAGAAACGTGGCAAGAATTTCAAGCATAATCGAATACTTTACCTAAAATGTAAGCATTTCCCTGACCTTAAAAACACATTAAAATACAAGCATTTTCAAGCACCTGTAAAAACCCTGTGTAATGCTTTGAGGCTCTCTCTTTTTTATTAAATGGCCGATTAATCCAGGGATAACGTGCCACCTCGCTATCAAATTGATATCGCAGTCCGCAGCCGTCCGTCGGGATTGGCATAAAGGTTGCGGCGAGATAAGCGTAGAATAAGAAGATACCGGAGATGATATCGCCAAGTAATCGGTCGCACGGCTGCTTTCTGATGTCAGGTTGACGCAACAAACAGACAAAGATGTCCATCTATTGATTGCATTTATTTCAGATAACCACATCTGAGTCACAGGGAAATGGGCCCATAGATTTCTTTGGATTACACATGAGAAATAACAGAAATATAAGGTTTAGTTTTGTTGACATGGGAATTTTTTTTACGTAGGAAATTGGATGTACTAAAACCTTGTTAGATAAAACACTTGAATCCTCCAAAAATGTCTTTGTCTCCTGACTGGACTCGGCTCCTCTCAGCTACTCAGTACGGCATAAATAAAAATTGTCCTTCTAAGAATATAAATAATAGATATCGGTAGAGGAGTGGATTATCATTGACAAAAATATTTATATTGATAAATATCATTAAGAAGTGATTTTAAGGTTCTGTTGGTAGTATACAAAATCATGCATGGACTTTCTCCCTTATATTATTTAGATTTAATTTCGCCTTATGTTACGGTCAGGAGCCTTCGCTCTAAAAATGCTGGTCTACTAGTGATCCCAAGAGCCAAGAAGAGATCCGCAGGTTCGAGAGCGTTCTCCATTCGGGCCCCGGTGTTTTGGAATGCTGTTCCCCCTGAGATTTGATCTGCAACCTCAGAGGAAAAGTTTAAATCTAAGCTTAAAACACACTTCTATTCTATAGCATATGAATAACCTATATTTTATATGATGGGGTCATAATAGTACGTGGTTTGCAAGAGTCTGCGGTCTTTGCAACCCTTTGAGACTCTTTGTGATTAAGGGCTATACAAATAAACATGACTTAACTTCACCCAACTGGGGTATCATAGTCGCAAAATACCATCAGATGGTGCATTCAATTCCAATTCACCCCACAGATCCTAAGATCTAAGATCAGCTTGTCTATTGAGTGCTTGTTACAGGACAACAACGGTCAAAGGATAAAGAAAATATGACTGTGAAAAAGTTTAATAAGATTACTTTTGTGCCAACTTTATTATCTGTTAATTTTTTTTTATGTGTAAGAGGCTAAATGAGTTATCCATTACTTTTATTATCAAAGTAGAAGCATTTTTAAAATGATCTTATCGTTAATTTCTTATCGTTATTTTATTCGTTGTTTTTTTCGATCAGTTTTACTGTTACTTTATGTAACAAAATCATATTTTTACTTATAAGTTATATCAACTATATCACTTTTATCAATATTGATGTTTTATAATAATGGGTATCATTCCACAAAATAGATGTACTAATAGTTAAACTTTATCATACTAATATTATTTATATTATTTGTATTATTGTTTATATTGAATACTATTTTTTCTAGTAGTAATATACTGTTAGTAATACTATTTTCACTTTTAATGTTATTAATGCTATTATTGTTATTATTATTAACTTTATTGTTATCATATCATTATATTTGCTATTGAAAATTATATTTTTTATTTATATTTACCCAATGTAGTATTATTCTTATCTCTATTTGCATTTTTAGGTTTTAATAATAGAAAAAGATTGTTGCTAACATATGTTTCAATAATTGTAATATCATTTTCAATACTATTCATATTAATATTTTTATTTAATTATCAGCATTCCTACATTTTAGTGTTGTTATTTTTATTTACATTGTTTGCTTTTATCAACATTAATAATATTCCCATCATTATATTCATTATTATTTTTTAGTTTCCCTTTATAAGATGATCATTATTCTAAATCAAAACAAAATGAATTGTATATTTATGTAATTTCAAAACACAAAGGATACGACTATTATTTTTATCATTAATAAATGTTTAGTGGTTTTATTTTTAGCAATATTTTACAATTATTTGATATCATTATTATTTGTTTTTTTTTTTTTACTTTTCTCTTGCTACTACCATTATTATTCTGTAATATAATTATTGTTATCATATTCCTCGTCATTATCACTAATATTCATTATTATTGATAAAGTAGTGAAAACAGTGGTTAGATTGTGATTACGTACTTGTTTGCCGACAAATCTAGACTGCAGTTCAGCCCATAAAAAATCCATAGGCCAATTAAAAATCCTGGAATGTAAACAACCTTTCCAAACAACCTTCCCTCCCCAAAAAAAATCAAAAACAATTGCACAGCAAGTCATCAGAGTATTTGCATGCACTGTTGTCATGACGACAAACAGAGAGTGTTGCATTCACAAACGTTGCGAACTTCTTGGGTGTGTCGGCCCGGCAAGTCTTCGGGTCAGAGCCGTGTCCGCAAACGGCGGGAGGTGGAACCGCACGGGTTCCCGTCACCTCGGGGGGGCCGTAAAACAAAGCCGGCCTGGCGGGTGAGCGCGGGTTCAACTCCCACTGAAGCTCATTAGCAGCTACAGTCGTGAACGAGTGGCGATGGGTTCCATATGATTTGCAAAGGGGGGCAGAAATTCTTATTTCCAAGCCATCAATGGTCACAAGCAGGAAAACTTCCAGCATTAAACATGTTAAAATAGGAAAAAGTTTGGCAGAGAAAACTGCACATGTAAAACTAATGACAGACTAGTTATCGCTCAGACCGATTATTGGCGCCCAATACAGAAAAATCCTTTCTTTAATCACATTTTTCAAACAATTTTTTAATAAGCCGCAAAGTTTGATTGCTCCTCTTTCCACTGTAATTAAAAAAGGTTGGCGTTGTCATGTTTGTGTCCCATTTGTCTTAAAGAAAAAGGAAAAAACCCAGACCAAAATGAGCGGCTAGAGAAAGAAACAATAGAAAAAAATTGACACAAATCACGAGCCTAAATTATGAGTGGCTAGAGAAAGAAAGATTGGGGGGAGGGGGAGTCTAAGATGGCAAGTCCCAGATGCCTGAATCAAGGTATTTAGTTTCGGCAGGTAGGTGCTTGGGAAGGGTCTCTTTTATTATTTTGGCTTCAACCTGTCATCCATTTCTTTTCTTTTAAGGTAATTCGTTAATTTTGTGATATGATGTGTGTTGCAACATGACTGAAAACAAATAAACAAGTCAAAAAAAACAAAGAATGAATAGGGATCGGCTATAACAATTAAAACAATTAGCCGCGAGCCATAGCCTGAAATCAAGTAATATGATGACTAAAGAAGGAAACGGTGGGGAAAAAAGGAAAAGATTACTGAATCATGGCACTATAAAAAGTGGCCAGAAAAGGAAACAGTGGGGACGAAAAAGCAGCTAAAAAAGGAGAAGCTAACGACAGCAATAACAGCTCGCAGAGAGCCATAACCTCGGGCCAAGTGACTAAATGAGTGGCTAGAGACACTGTGGAAAAAAAAGTTGACGATGACAAGCGCCAAATGCATGAATCACCAAAGTACAAGGCAAGTTTATTTACACACCAGCTCGCAACGTGCCATAATCTGCAGCCTAATGGCTAACATGAATGGCTGGAGAAGGAAACCATTGCAAAATAGTCATATTCATAATTGACCTTGTCTACAAAAATACATACATCTCTAAATGTATTTTGGGGGATTATAAGTGTTTTTTCATCCTTTAAAAAAGATAATTAGGAAAAAACGATGCTGTACATAATTGAAGATTGGGGTGAGAGTCCTTTTTTGGAAAATTAAAATAGTTTTACACCAGCTTATTTATACATCAACTTAGCTAGTTAGATTTGTAACGAATTTTCTATTTAGTGGTAAGAGAATGGAATAGTTTGTAAAAAAGTAAAAGATGCCTGGATTCTGGGACTAAAATGAGTGGCCAGATAAGGAAACAATAGGGAAAAAAGAACCAGATGCCTGAATCAAAGAACAATGGAGGGCTCAGCTGTGAAAGTGTCTGTTTAAGGGATTACAATTGACTGTTTTTTTTCAAATACTCTATTTTTTTCTCCCCTACAATCCACCAGATATGTTCCAAAGTATTCTGCACGCCATGGAACATGAGTAACTAATTCTCAAAGTTGACCGATTTTGGCTTATGCCCCCTAGAGTTGAGTCGTCTCTGGGCGACAACAAGGACTCAAAACATTTGTCTGTCCCGTTGAAAACAGATGGCGATTGTAGTAATCAGAGATTGCATAGCGTTTATTTATGCTTAGAGTAAATCTAACTCTGTCTACAGTGTCGTTGGGGGACTTCAAACTGTTTTGTTAGAGTTGCGTGCTTTGATCATCAAAAACTGCATGGGGTAAGTTAACTTGCCATCGGCGTGCGTTCCTTTTTTGCCTTCGCCTCCTTTAAGGCACGTGATTGTGCTTTTTCTTTTGTGTTTTGTCGCCGCATGTTTTGCAATTAATGTAATATTGTCCAAATAGCTTCTTGTTAATATGCAGGCTTCCGAAGACTACCCGTTTTGTTTGGTTCAGGTTAGCCGTGTTAGAAGTCAGCTAGCTGGCTAGTCTGCCGTGCTCATTGTTTTTTTTTTCCCGGCTGGTTTCGAGTTTGTTGCTGTTGTCTTTTTTGTTCTGTGTGGCTCCCGGGTATCCTGGCTGATAACTGCATGTTTTCGGTCAGCCAGCCTCACATTTAATGTATTTTTGCTTATTATTTGAATCAATTTTGTTTTATTTGAATTAATGAAGTATTTTTACACCTTTATAATAAACAATATACTTTTTGAATAAATCACTGAGGCAGGAGTTGCTGGAGTTTTTTGGGCACGACTATACAGCATTTCCTTGCTCAACGCACAGTTTGAACTTTCTGACATTCACCGTAGGACACCAGAGTTTGTCGAGGTACGTCAAACTGCACCCGAGTGGCAAATTTCCTGCAGCGTGCACGCGAGCCAAATGAGCAGCAAACATGTGGCGCGTATTCAGAGGCCAAAGACGCAATCTGGACAAATAGTTTTAGCATCAAATGGACCGGCTTGGTGATTAACAAAATATATGTAACGTAATTAGGATACAAAAAAAGTAATTGTAATCTGTTACAGTACAGTACATTTAATCAGAATAAAAATGACTTTGCAGGATTGTAATTTTGAAAGCAAATTTATGATGCACACTTCAGGGTAGGGATTCAAGATTAACCGAAATCTAATCGATGTTGCGATGTGGCGTAGTGCGATTGTGTGATTGCAAGACACTGCATTTTTTTCCAAGGATTTACAGACATCAACTCTAACAAAGCTCTACCCAGAAGAGGGCACTGTCTACTAAAATATAAACCAATTGACAATCCTGTGGTGAGCGCGTCAGCGGCACAGTTCTGAGGTCATGGGATCAAATCCAGCTAGCACCCTTCGTGTGGGGAGTTTGCATGCTCTCCCCGTGCTTGCGTGGGTTTGCTTCGACCGGGCACTCCAGTTACTTCCCACATTCCAATGCATGTCATGTTAATTAGCCAGTCCAAATTGTCCCTGGGTGTGAATGAGCGAGTGAGTTGTCTGTCTGTTTGCCCTGCGACTGGCTGGCAACCAGTTCAGGGTGTCCCCTGCCCACATCCCGAACACAGAGGGGATGGGCTCCAGCACCCTCGCGACCCTACTGAGGAGCCATCCAGATAATGGATGGATAGATGACAATTCTGTAAAGTTCACCTAAAATCTTAATCCAAGACACACCCAAAGTAAATTGAACACTATTTTTGAAGCATTTGGAGAGTCTGGGCGCTTTTGGTCCCTTATGAAAGGCAACACTCACAAGTTTTGCACCCAACTGAGATTGTCACTGCAAGTGCTACTTACAGTACATTAAGTAATCTAAGTGGGAACAAACAGAAATAGAATGTTTTTACTCTCGCCTGAATTTGTTTTGCAATCACATGCCGGCAAACAAGTATAGTATGGGCATCTTAGCTGGAAAATAGCTGGGACAATAGCCTGAAGCCTTATCTGGTACCAGGTCCAATTTGATCTCAATCTAAAAAACGAAACATTAGTATTTTACACAAATTCTACGGGTATGTCTAGAGGTTTCCAAAAGTGGCCATTTGGAGACAAAAGGACCAGTGACTGGTGACATCATACAGACATGTCTTTGCTTCTCAACAGACTGACGGCCCTGTCACGAGTATTAACCCTTGGATGTATAAGTGGGATCCAAAGTGACCCTATGGATTGTTATTCTTGAAAATCTTTAAAAGGGAATTCCTAATAAAGAATGTCAATGACATAATGCCGTTGCTACTTTTATTTTCAGCATTATTAATTTTCGACCCCACTCATGGAAGAGTGTATGTACTTGTAGGTCATGCACCCAAGAGTGTAGTACTCACAATTTAAATATAAATTGCACCGGATATGCACTCCTCTGTAATTGCAATGCTGGTCTGAGAAATCGCAAGTCGTTTTTTTTTTTCCCAAAATTGTGCAGCACTACCTCATGGGACAATATTGATATGTTTTTTATTATTATTGTCCTCATTTGCATTGTATTTGTTTACATTTGCCTTGTCTGTTCGCTCCTCTCTCTGTCTGCCGTCTCATTCATTCGACACACAAGCACTGGTGCACTCTCAGGTCCTCCCACAGCTGCCTCAGGTGCCTGGCTAAAAAACATGTCTAGATGACCAAAAAAGTCACCAAACTAACAGAAAAGTGCCATATAATTAAAGTGCAGTTAACAAAACAACATCCTAAAACCAATATGAACATACAAATGAAATTACATGAAAGTAAAACTGTTAACGCAATTTAATGCCGAATTCCACAGGATCTCGTCATTCACTTCATGCACTAATTCACATGTCTCACATTTACATAAACATAATGCGCCGACAGACTACTTGTATCCGTTTTCAATTTCAATCACTGACATTTGTCTTTAATTGGCATATCTTAAACTGGAGTAATCCAAAAGTAATAGAAAGTAATCAAGTTACATTCCTTTAATTTTATACTACACGGATTACATTGCTGATTACATTTTTCAACAAGTATGAACTTAAAACAAAAGTTTTGCTCTGCACAGAAGACTCACTTCAAGTACTCTTTGATTAGTTACCTTTTTTTATGTTGGATATGAAAAAAACTGGTCTGATCATCCAAAAAGGAAAGCCCTAATTTTGTTTATGTTAAAGTAATGTGTTCAAAATGTAGTCCATTTTAATTAGTGTTATTCATAGCTTTACTTTTTTTTTGTTTTAATAGATGTCTGAATTTAGCTGAGTTTCTGTCAAATTTAGCTTGTTTTAAATCATTTTTTTTACAACTTTATTCTTACTTCTTAAAGTTTTTTAAGGTGGGGTGGAACTTTTGAGGTGTTCCGTGTTGACAATTCCAAACTTAGTTTAAAGAGCCTTTATATATTTTTTGACCACACCTATCTTTTATCTTACTTTTATCATCGGTATTTTGGCCACGGACCGCATTACAATACAGGTAAGGAGGTGGGGGAATGGGGTTATGATTCCACGTGCATGCTTGTGGTTTTCTCATTCTAGGATTATTTTAGGATAAAAATGGTGAAAATAAGAAAATACAGTCCAAATCCCAACCCAAGCCCCACAATAGATGAAAAAAGAAGAGTTTAATCGAGCGGGTTAAAGAATTTGTCATACTTGCACACGCAACAAAAGGAGATTGACAGAGGATGCAGTGATACTTTCAGCCAGAAGGTGTCGTCAGCAAGTGGAATAATTTGAGGTTCCCAAACAACCTCTTTAAATATATGTTAAAATTTTGTTAATGTGCGGCATGGCGGCGCAGTGGTTAGCGCGTGTCCAGCACAGTTCTGAGGTCATTAGATCGAAAACCTCCTGTGTGGAGTTTGCATGTTCTCCCGGTGCTTGTGTGGGTTTCCTCTGGGCACTCCGGTTTTCTCTCACATTCCAAAAACGTGCATGTTAGGTTAATTGGTAGGTCTAAATTGCCCATATGTGTGAATAAGCGAGCGATTTGTCTGTCCCTGGTTGCCCTGCGATTGGCTGGGAACCAGTTCAGGGTGTCCCTTGCCCACTGCCCGAAGATAGCTGGGATGGGCTCCAGCACCCCCGCGATCTTACTGAGGATAAGCGGTGCAGATAATGGATGGATTTTGTTATTGTGGTCAAAGTTTCATTAATGTGTTTTAGAACTTTACTTTTAATATTGAAATATAGGCCTAAATTTGTATCTTCATGTAGTAAGTCATGTGCAGCCCCTTCTCAAAGTTTTCCCCTGCCCTGGTGCAGGTTTCAGATCAGGGCATGGTGTTATAGTAGTCTCTACAGCATTTTGAGACTTCATGTGATTAAGAGCTATACAAATAAACATGACTTGACTTATACAATAGGAACACGAACCATTAAAATGATAGAAATGATGGATACATTTGATCAGTTTAAGTAAGATTTTTTTTTGTCAAAGTGGGAAAAAGAAATGGAAAAAATATCTGCCATTTATCAGCATGCATTATGCAATTTTAAAAAAGCTATGTATTATCAGTATAGGCATCGGTCTCCAGAAGCAGGGTTTTAATCACTTTTCAGTTGAAAAAAACAGGTATCGTGCATCCCTAAAAAATCCCTCCCCGGGGTGTGTTTATGAAACAATTGGTGTGCGTCGAAAACAAGGCTGTCGCCAGGGGCGACGGTGCCAAGCGTCCCGTTGCATTCGCTCCCAGCCACAACGGAGTCAGTGTGCAACCCTTTGCAGGGTGCCGAGCAACAATCTCACCCGGCGCTTCCAGATGACATTTCCCAGCGCACTGTCAGCCTCTGGCAACCGGCAATCAACAACACCAAAAAGGCAGCGCCGGGATACCCGCCCTAGCTAAACGCTAGCGGCTGCACGCCTCGTTTTGTTTTGCTTTTTTTTTCAATTTGTGGGAAAACAAGCAATCAAGATCTCTTTTATCTCCTTTTAAGTGTGCAGCGGAGAACAAAATGTGAGTCTAAGAGCATCCATCAATGGAGACAAGAGAAGACGCGGAGATGCTAATTATCGGCTAGGACAAAACGGGCGGGAGAATCAATCTTTTTTTTTTTTTATGTTCGGATTCGGAAAACAATGAGGAGAAAGCCGTGTCTGCGACTAATTAGGATTTGTGGAGAAATAGCGGGTTTTATTTAATTCCTTTTTAGACAATGGTGACTTTCAATTATGTGTAACGAATTAATTTTCTCGCTTCATTAAATGTTGCTGGGAAATATGCTTAAAAGAGAAGAGAAGATTATGCTTAAAAAGAAAACAAATCAATGCAATTCATGATTGATTGGCTGCTGTAGAATAGGGAAGTTTGAAGTTCAAAGTTGAGCTTTTACTCTTGATGTAAAGCTGGTTTTGCATTACAGACGTTGCCCTACTTGCGAGTGAGACTCCGGACGATCGTTTGTAAGTTGAATTTGTTGGGAATTTGCTTCGGTGCTATATTTTTTATGTTTAAGGTTTATGTAAGTATGTTTAAGGCTTGTACAAGTAACTTGTATTGTTTTGTACTAAAAAATGAACACTTAAAAAAAAAATAGGCTCTATAAATATAAATAAGATACATAGTTGAGTTTAACTTACTTTTTGGAAGATGCGCTTCAAGAGGTAGCTTTCCAAACCATTTTCTCAACCGCAACAATCTTTCTTATTCCACTTTCATTCAAAAGAAATGGCTCGCGTTTTCCTTACACTTTACACCAACCCTATTGAATGGATGCACGAGATATTAAACAATAAAAATATCAAAGTTCTTAGATATCATGGACATAGTATAGACAGTATAGAATGTTTACACACGAACTGGGAAAAGGAAGCTGATTTTTTTTTTCTTCCAAGTTGATGCTGGGTGACCTCTCAAAGGGCCACACGACGGTAGCGGCGGAAAGAAGCACTACAGTAATGTCCTATACTCGGAAAAAGGTGCACCCAATACAAAATCTAACTTACAGCAATGTCGGATGTTTTTCGACATCGCAAAAAAAAAAAAAGTTTGAATATACTGTTTTTCGTAAGTCGAATGGTCGTAAGTAGGGCAGTGTCTGTACTTGAGGTTTATCTCTAGGCCATAAATTGTTAGTTAAAGCAGCTTTAATCTTTAAACTACTACTTCTGCATGAAACTAGCGTGAACCCTTGATTTAAAGCATTGGATCGTGAATTAAAGCAGCTTAAACTGAGTAAAATAGCCCAACTCTTGTGTTAAAGAAGCTTTAACTCTTTATATAAAGCCTGAAAGCTCGTTTTGCACAGCACAAGCTTTAACTCATAATTTTAATTGACTAAAACTCTTAATTTTAATCTGCTTTAACTCTTGATTTAAATCATGAGCGCTAATTTCATAGCAAAGCAGCAAGTACTCATGAATTAATTATAACTGAATAAGCTCTAACGCTTGAGTTGAATCCAAGTTTAATAATTGAGGTAATATGTTCTTTAGAGAGAAAGCAGCTTTAAATCAGCTAGACTGTTTGAATTGACGCAGGTTTAAAGCTTAGTACAAGTTAAACAATTGGAACTGTCAAGTTCAATCAGCTTGAACTCATCAGTCAAGGCCAAGTGGCTACCATGAGTGGCTAGAGGATGAAACCGTCCAACAAAAAGACAACTATGCCTGAATCACAGGGGTCAGCAACATCCTCCTGCAATACAAATCGTGCAAGGTGAGTAACACGAAATACTGAGACAGGCTTTTTTTACACGGAGAAGCTAGCAATAAGAATATTGGCTAGCGGTGAGCCATATCATGCTCAGCATGAATCGCTGGAGAAGAAAACAGTTGTAAAAAGTGCCAGATGCCTAAATCACCAAATTCAACTGTGGAAGGGAAATGACTGTGAAGAACAAAGCAACCATTATATACACTGATCAAATATCAAAACATAAAAAGGCTATTTGCAAGTGGCTAACTGAACGCCTAGAGATGAAAACAGTGGGAAAAAAACACCAGATGCCTGAATCATGGATCTCAGTGACATTCCCTTGCATCACAGTGAGTGACCCTGAAGGATGAAGCAGGTGCAGCGAACAACAATAATGGCAAGTGGCAAGCCTTAGCCTGCAGTTAAGTGGCTAACATGAGTGGCTAGATCGGTGTTTTTCAACCATTTTTGAGCCAAGGAATTTCTTTCTTTGAAAAAAAAACCTCAGGACACCACGAGTCGGTGCCGTTTTATCTGCAGTAGCAGTAAATCCCAATGAAAGATAGCTATCGCTAGACCACACAGGCACACAAATTGGATATTTTCCCACAGCATAGTACATTAAATTGTTAACCGGACAAAGTGGTTAAACAACACCGGGCTAGAGAGTGAAACAGAAGGAAAAAAGTGTCAGATGACTGAAAAATAGAACTTAACAATGTTTGCGTGCATTGCCAGCTGTTAAAGGCAAGTGACACTGAAATATGAAGCAAAAGTAGCGAACAATAACAATAGCCTCTAGCAGGCAAACCATGTCCTGCAGTCAAGTGGGTAACACACATGGCTGGAGAGGGAGACAGTGGAAAAAAAAGGGAAATGCCTAAATTGCGGGACTTAGAGACCATCAGATGCAGAAGGTAAGTGCAACCAGGAGCACCGCATTAAGCTAACTTGGGCAAAATGGTCATTCGGGCTTCCGTAGTAGTAGGATGTTGGCTTTTGTCTTAAGTTGTGTAATAGAACTACATATTTCTAAACTAAAAATAATATGTATGAGATGAGTTTGTGCTTATTATTTGAATCAATAGTATTTTATGTAAACGAATAACCTATTTTCACATCACTAAGATACGTTTTAAGATACACACATTGCTTGAGCCGCTAGCAAACATATAAATTGTCATAAATCGTACCTGCAAGCCGACACCTCGTCTTCATTAAACACTTCCCGTTTAACGGCTTTTTTTAAAGTGCTTGGGCAGGATAATATTTGCGCATGGGCATCGGAGGTGACCTTGAACGTCACAGCGGGGAACATCCTCCGCCAAATGTCAGGGAGCAGCCTCCCTTTTCGTAATTGGCGTGCATAAAGTGCCGCTTTCATCTTTTTTAGCGGCGTGTTTAATATGCCAGACGACTCCAGACACTCCAGAGTGCTTATTTACGTCCTCTAGGCTGGAGACACCAGGAAGGGAATATAACAATTCAGTTTCCCTTTTTTTTTTGTCGCTTTTAGCTCACTTGAGCTGAGCTCATCGATTTGGAGAACGTAGTTTTTTTCTTTAAAGGGACAAGATAACAAAATAGTACATATATGGTAAGCATTACTTATGCATATTATTAAATAAGATTGATAATCAATACACATGTGAAGGAAAAAGAAAATTTGCCTCTGCTTTGACATGACTTAAACTGGTACATTGGAGTTACTGGGTGGATGCAGCAAGTGGTGGAATTGAATGCGGAAATTGATTTTAAAACATCACCTTGCGAGGATTGTCTTACTTAGATTGCCTGTTTTTAAATTGGCATGCATATTATTTAACGCTTCCAAGTGGTTAAAAAAAACTCAATTTATTAAAAAATATGTATACATATCGATTTGAATAACAAGCAAAGAAAAAAAGAACTATTATATAAACATGCATTTTTTAAATACTCGTAGGTGGAAAATTTACCTTTTACATAATAGAGGCTCTAATAGAGGGAGCTGACATGATTGCTCACCATCTTGCTGCTATGAGTACCCACAAAAACTAAAAGCCTTGTGAAATGCTGTGTAAAACATGACCTTTTATTAAAACAGAAATATGAATTTAAAACAGACATAAATATTGTTCTACAATAAAAAACAAACTCAAACATTAAATAACCTTAAAAAAAATGTGCTTTCCATAAAAATATCTACTGTCAGAACTATACAAATTCAAAATATGAGAAAAATTGAAATATAAATACAATTTTTGCTTTTCACTTTGGGAATTTTGCTTTAGTGATAAACATATGCTGGGTCCTCATATTCCTCTTTAACTCTTTCTGTATATACCGCTCAGCATTAGGGTTTTTTAGCGTACTCTGTTTTGTCTTGTAGTGCCGTTTTACATTCAATTTCTTAATTACGGCCACATTAGCGCCACACAGAAGACACACGGGTTTACCGGCAATTTCAGTTACCAAATATTCAGCCTCTTGGCCATTGTTAGGGTTTAGTATCTGCGTAATCCACAGTAACAGAAACGTCACCCTGCTTTTTTCCATTTAGCCTTCCATTACCATGTGATGGATAGGAGTTCGTCGCCGGGCGTTACGTCTCCGCTTCCTCACACTAAAGACTCACTATTTGTCCGTCATGGTCGACGTGTTGTTAGTCAGTACATAGCTTTAAAAGTTGCTGCGCTCATCAGGCTATAGCTAACTCCATTCAGGCGGTAGCATTTTCGGGAAGTCTTGTGGCGGCAGCAGAAGTGCTGCATTGTGGGATCTGTAGTCTGAGAGTTATCAGCGTTGCATAGAGCCGGGCCATTACAGGAGATGTCTATACAAGATTTCACGGGCCGTTGAAGGATTTTATACATTTGACTATAAAGGATTTTATACGATCAAATACAAATGACATTGAATGCAAAAGATTATTACTGGCTGGGTTGTGGTGCGATGTCAGGGCACCCTAGGAGTAAATGTTTACAGGAACGGCGGGAACGGGACGTAAGGCTGATAAGATAATTAGCACATCCAGACGCAGAAAGGCCCTGATGACGTAGAAACGCTCGGTGTTGTTTTGGTTATTCCAGACATCGCGACACTCTTCTCCGATATGGTGACGCTCAGGGGGGCTTCATTGGCACGCCCATGGGAGGAGCCGGCACACCATCTTGCGGGGAGACGTGGGCCAATAAGAAGAGAGCTAAAGGACTTCAGAAGAGGGCTTCCCAGGGACTCAAAAATCACTAATTCAGCTGTTTTCGATGGAGTACACTTAGTTAAATAGTTAATGAAATTAAATCTGCCCCCATGTGAAAATGTTGGCTTCCTTGTTCATCTTTTCCATCAAGAAACGAGCGTGCATAAATTGTTGGGTGAATGTAGATTGTGTTTGGTTAAGGGAGTCAGATAACTAATTCGAACAATTTGGTAAACGGTACATTTTGATATTTAATTACCAACACCTATGCCCTAAAACAATAAAACCGAAGGGAAAGATGCCTCCAGTTGATGCATATTGCTTTGTATCTCGAATAGCTTTTGAAGCATTATCAGGTTCTCGTGATGCCGCACCTCGCTTGCTGCCTTTCCTGTCAGTGCATGTACCTGCCTCTACCGCAAACTGCACATGAACATGCGCACTCTACCACTAAATTCCACAAGCAGCACACGTGTAATGATTCTAAGCAGCAAAAATGCCTGACATGAGACCACGGATGACACACCGATGAGTAAGACGCACTCATGTGAGCGGCTGCTACTTTATAGCTGCCAACTATTCCACAGTGTGCAAACTCTACAAGAAAACACCATACCTGTCAACTTTATACATTTTTCGATTGTTTAAAATCGTCTACGATCTTTTAAGTGAACGCCACTTCCGGTAGCTTAGCCTGGCTCGCGTCAGTCGGGTTTCCAGCCTCGATAAACGCAACAGGATAGAGGGAAGTCAATCATAAATAGAACTCCAAAGAAATGCAGTTCGGGGAGGATGTGCGCCGTTATTGGATGCCAAAATTCACAAAAGCGTCCGAACGAGCGGCTTGATCGGGAACGTCTTGACCACTGACCAGCCACAAAGTGGAGTTGTACATGAGATCCATTGTTTTCGTTTCTCAAGAAGCCAAAGGATGATTACAAATCGCGGATGTGGCTGAGGGCATTGAACCTGAAGAGACCATCCCAAAACGTTTTTGTCTGCTCCTTCCACTTTGCGGGGAAAAACACCACAGAAGAAAATCCTTTCCCAGAGTTCTGGCTGGGATACGATCGCTCTCCCCCGAGAACGCCACGCTGTCTCGGGAGGCGAACCCCTTCCTCTCCACATAGAAAAGGGAGCCGGCTTATGAAATGAAATGATGAAATGATCTGCATTTATATAGCGCTTTTCAAGTCAATGACTTCCCAAACCGCTTTACAGTGTGCTTCACATTTACCAATAGCGGCCTTGCAGCCATGTAAGGCTCTAACCTGCTTATTGGGGGTATTAGGGGGTTCAGTGTCTTACCCAAGGACACTTCGACATGTAACACGGACGAGCCGAGATTCGAACTGGGATCCCTTGATCGCTCTACCTCCTGAGCTACTGCCGCCCCCTAAATCAGGTAAGTTTAGCTTTAGCTCGTCTTTCGCTAACACTAACTTTAAACAACACACAGTTGTTAGATTGGTGTATCTACCTGTAGTTGCACAGTATATTCTTGCCATAAACATCCTAGCCTAGCAGGTTTACCAGTATCTTACTTTCAACCTGTATGTTTTTGCCGTACGAAGTACGTTTATTATGCATTTTAAGATGTGTATGTCGTACAAGAAAATCTGTAAGGAAAAACGGCACTTGGTCAATTATGGGTACCATCCAGTATACACCGACTATCAAGAAACAGCAAATCAATCAAGTCAAACGAGTTTGCCGCGGTAGCCTCTATCTCGGTATATTTTATTCCGTTGCAAACAAAGCGAGAGGTTTGATGCTACCGTGCGCATGCGTCTGCCGCCTGGGGATTTCCCATCATGCATCATTCAATATCGGATTTCATGTGGTAGTTGTGTAGTGAAAGGAAGGCCGTCTATTTTTAGAGAACCGGCTAAAACAACTCACTTGCTTTGCTGCGTTATATTACGAATTATTATGTCGTATAAAGAAGTTAAGTAAAAAAAGGAAGTATAAAAGGAGAAGATTAAAAAAGACAGGTTTGTGGTTATCCCTTTAATCAGTATATTACCAACAATAATTTAATGCAGAAAATGAATTCATGATTTGAATAAGAAAATGTATTATTCTACTTAATTATATTTGCATGCATTTTTTCCTTCTCCAGTGAACGTCCAAGCGAATTCATTTTTGACCTCATTAATGTCGAGCAACTAGGTATCTCACAACAAAATGTTAATTAACAATATATATGATATAACGAAACACATGTACAATATAACATGTTAAGCTACATAAATAAACACGTTTGAAAAAACAATATGGTGTGAGATTACTTTGTATTTTGTAAGGGAAAATACGACAGTTTTTGTAAGGGCATGGAGCCCTGGAGGTTGACAGGTATGCAGTATGCTATCGGCGTTTTAGTGGCGCAACAGGTTGCCAAACAGTAAAATATGATTTGCTAGGCTTATACTGGAACAACAGAAATATTCGTGATCAGATCGCACTAATATTAGACCAGACAGTGTCCCCAATATAACAAACCAGGGTGAAATGTTTTAGTGACATACTGTGCACGCAGTGTATCAGGGTGCGGGATCGTCAACTCCAGTCAAAGAAGAACAACAGTGTTCCCATTTTACTTGCAAGGACATGACGACGTGCTATCCAAATACTGTGCTTTGTTTACAGGAAACCGGAAGTGAAAAACATCACTTCCTGTGGTGCTGTGTACAATGGCGCCGCCCTACAGTCTGGCGCATAAAGTCATTCGTAACAATTTTTGTATGAATTAAAAAATTTGAAAAGGACCGATCTTGTCTTGCCCATTTCGAGACCCTGCTCAATTTTGGCTATCATCAGGATCATCTCAGTCACTGGTAGCAGATGACAACGTTATCATGGATTCTGCATGAAGATAAAGTCTGTGAAATCCTGCACTGTTATGTGTACTAAGCCACATTAAATTGACTGCAAATAAGGAAATACCTAAGAGAAATGCTAAAATAATTGTTTGTGTTGTTTATTTGATAAATAAAATTAACTTGTTTACATAAATCATCTGTTTTTATTCTACATCAGGGGTGTCATCATGGGCAGCACGGCAGGGCAGTGGTCACCGCGTGTGAGTCACAGTTCTGAGGTCATGAGATCAAACCTCCAATGTGGAGTTTGCATGTTCTCCCCGTGCTTGCGTGGGTTTCCTCCGGGCACTCCGGTTGCCTCCCACATTCCAAAAACATGCATGTCAGGTGAATTCCAGTTCAGGGTGTCCCCTGCCCACTGCCCGAAGATAGCTGGGATGGGCTCCAGCACCCCCGCGACCCTACTGAGGATAAGCAGTGCAGATGATGGATGGATGGATGGATGGATGGATGGATGGATGGATGGGTGTCATCGTCAAATGGACAGAGGGCCAATGACAAATTGGATCTCAACCCGAGTGCCGGTGTTCTGAAATCCTTTCCTACCAATGCCCAGTGTGCACGCACACAAGGGTGATAGCGATTTCCTGGGAAACGTGCACGTTTTCATCCTACCTATGACACATTCCGTTAAAAGTGGTGAGTACTTACAATTTTATTTTATTTTATTAGTCATATTTGACTCTTTCACTGCTTTAAAAAACTGTTTTGTGACATACCTTTTAAGCCTGTTGTTTTTCTGTGGTAACTTTGTGGTGTGGTGTTTGTTGACTCCACTAATCACGCTGTTTACGTATGCATGCCAATCCTTGTTTTCTATTGTCAATAAAAAGTATGTTTGCAATAAATCTGGTTTTAATTGATTAGAAAGAAAACAAAATTGCTGTCAGATCAGCCTGCGGTAGGACGTCTCGACAGGGTAGGACGTTTAGACCAAACGCCGGACTGATTAAATGTTGAAAATTAAAGATGCTGCTAATGCTAGTTGCTATAGTCTTGGACACCACTAATGACCCCTAAAGCAATGTCTGACAATACTAGAGCTAACGGCTGTCTCCTAAAGCTAAAAATGACCCTGGGTTAGGCCAAAAACCGAAGAAAAATTGTACTTGAAATAAGAAAAGGTGTTTTTTTTTTTTGTATTTTCAATCTTCCAATATTTTTATCGAACAATGCTAGATGTAAAAACTACTATTCTATGCTAGTTTAGAATGCTAATAAAGCCCGTGACATAATCACTGGTTAAGCAAGGCTTGTTGCTAATGTTGTGCTAGTCGCACCTAGCGATGACAATATGGATACTGAGGCAAACAGCTAACCGCTAAAGCTAAATATGTTCTTTTTACATATAATAATCGTTTTTTGTGAATTATGTGCATTCATTTTCAATGTTCCCTTTTTTTATTTAGAGGATTCTGGAACCAAGAGTAGAAAAAAAGTTTCTATTGTATAAAAAGTGGACTAAATTTTTCTATGATGCACTCTATTGAAATATTTTTTTTTTAATTGAATTGTATTAAAATAAAATAAAGTGCACAAATCATTCAACCATAAACAACGTTTTTTTTTCAAGAAGTATCATTAAGTTAATTTAAAAAAGGGCAATTTCTGGTGTAGCATACAATGATGTCTCAAGATAATTTTAGGGGCTGTAAAAAACCTTCTTGTGGGCCACATCCTGCCCCCGGGCCTTAACTTTGACACATTTTCCTACATAGTTTGTCTATGAGTAAATAGGTGCCGCGCAGTGTTTGTCAGAAGTCACTGACTGAGGTTGACAACAATTGTATGTATGAAACATGCATCATATTTTACATATAAGGGCATAAATAAGATATTTTGGATTGTAAAGAAAAAACACACATTATAATATCATTTTATGACTTTTTTGTCACTTTTTTTCAGCTATAATCCGCGTCAACCTGCGGTGCGTTCAAGTGAAAGTCCAAGCCTCGGAGTTGTTGCCACTCACCGGATATTTCGGACTGTGGGACGCCTTCCAGGGAGAATCCTTTGCCGCTATAAAAGTGTCTTATATCCGAACAACTCCTGGCTTTTCCGGCTCCTTTGTCCCCGCAGGCTGTGGTGGCAAGCACGCACAACACCAGAGCCGTGACCGCGAAGGAATCCATCCCGGTGCAACTCAGTCAAGTGCAAAAATAACGAGAAGAGACAATAAATACGTGGAAATTTGCAAATCAAAATAGATCGAAGACTATCAGTCTCGCAGCACGTAGATGATCTCCACAATCCTGAAGTCCGCTCCACAAAAAGATATTGTAATATGGAGAAAATAGGATCAAAAACGTGTCAGCAAACGAGTTTTTTTTTTATGCTTCTGTCAAGAAGCAAAGTGCGACTGTCCCAAAAAATGGAGAAAAAAAATCAAAAGAAGTGAGTCCTGCTTGGATCTTGACGTTGTTGCTGTCTTGCTTTTGGTGCAGCTTCGTGCACGACTAGTCTGTCTGTACCGGCAATTAGGACGAGCCGGGAGGGGAGGGAGGAAAGACTGGCATGGGAGGGAGAAAGAAAGAGAGAGAGAGAGAGAAAGAGAGGGTGAGAAGGAGGGAGGAAGATAAAGTGGGCGGGTGGGGCGGCGAGGGGAGTCTCAGCTCACTTAACGCTTCTGTCTCTTTCTGGGATGACGCAAACGCTCTGACGCGCTGTGGGAACTCGAGCAAACAACATGAGAGCAATAAAGGGAGCAAAAAAGAAAAAAGAGGGGGAAGAAGAATGAATGAGTGAAAAGAGGGCAAAAGTAAGAGCGAGAAAGCCGTAAAGTACACGGCATAGAGGGATGGAGAGAGGGAGAGAGAGAGAGAGAGAAAGAGAGAGAAAGAGAGAGAGAGAGAGAGATTTAAAGAAAAATAACTAAAGTAAGAAATCAAATGCAAAAAAAAACAGAAGAAAGAAAGAAAAAGAAAGAAAAAAAAGAAAGAGAAAGAAAGAAAGAAAAAGAAAGGAAGGAAGAAAAAGAAAGAAAAGAAGAAAAAGAAGGACAAATAATAGAAAGAAAGAACAGGGGAAGGAAGGGACAGAAACAAAGAAGTAGAAAGAAAGAGAAAAAATGAATAACTGAAAACAGATATAAAAAAAACAGAAAAAAAGAATGGAAAAAACTGAAAATAACATGATGAAAGCAATAAAGGGAGCAAAAAAGAAAAAAGAGGGGGAAGAAGAATGAATGAGAGAAAAGAGGGCAAAAGTGAGAGCAAGAAAGCCGTAAAGTACAAGGCATAGAGGTATGGAGAGAGGGAGAGAGGGAGAAAGAGAGAGAGAGAGAGATTTAAAGAAAAATAACTAAAGTAAGAAATCAAATGCAAAAAAAAACAGAAGAAAGAAAGAAAAAGAAAGAAAAAAAAGAAAGAGAAAGAAAGAAAGAAAAAGAAAGGAAGGAAGAAAAAGAAAGAAAAGAAGAAAAAGAAGGACAAATAATAGAAAGAAAGAACAGGGGAAGGAAGGGACAGAAACAAAGAAGTAGAAAGAAAGAGAAAAAAATGAATAACTGAAAACAGATATAAAAAAAACCAGAAAAAAGAATGGAAAAAACTGAAAATAACATGACGAAAGCAATAAAGGGAGCAAAAAAGAAAAAAGAGGGGGAAGAAGAATGAATGAGAGAAAAGAGGGCAAAAGTGAGAGCGAGAAAGCCGTAAAGTACAAGGCATAGAGGGATGGAGAGAGAGAAAGAGATTGAAAGAAAAATAACTAAAGTAAGAAATATAATGCAAGAAAAACAGAGAAGAAAGAAAGAAAAAGAAAGAAAGAAAGAAAGAAAGAAAGAAAGAAAGAAAGAAAAAGAAAGAAAGGAAGAAAAAGTAAGAAAGGAGGAAAAAGAAAGAAAAATATAGAAAGAAAGAACAGGGGAAGGAAGGGACAGAAACAACGAGAGAAGTAGAAAGAAAGAGAAAAGAATGAATAACTGAAAACAGATTTAAAAAACAGAAAAAAGAATGGAGAAAGAGAGAGAGAGAGATTGAAAGAAAAAGAACTAAAGTAAGAAATATAATGCAAGAAAGAGAGGAAAAAAAGAAAGAAAGAATGAAAGAATGAAAGAAAACGAAGGAAGAAAAATGTTCCCCATTTATTTTTTCTCGATGAGATTTGTTCCAATGGAGATTGTGATTTTGCTTTTCCCTTTAGCATCAATGTCTCGCTAAGTATTTACTGAACACAAACTATTCCAAACTGAAAGAAGAAAAGGGAAAGGCATTGTGGGAAAGAATTCAACCTTTTGCATATCGTCATTTTAACGATGCTGTGATGCAAACTCATATCATTCCGTTATTTTGGATGACGTTGATCAATGGTAGGTAGCCATCTTGCCACGTAACTCTCGTATGATGTAAAGTAGAACTCTTTATTCCTCACTTAGAAATTAAAACGTATCCTGGGGTCTACTACTTACATATTTTCTTTGTAGAGCACATTTGGGCATATCTTTAATTTCTGTGACTGCAGTACCACAAAAAAAAAACTCTGTTTTGACGTATATTCGCTATTCCGAGACATCTGTCGTTTGACGGCAGGCCATGGCCTATCGTGTCTCTCACGGCGCGGGAATGTTTACGGCGTGTCCGGCCATCGTGATTTCCAGCCAAGCAGACATCCCAGGTGAGGCGTAACCCTCTCTTGCCTCCCGCCGGCGGGACAAAACCCATCACTTCTGAGCTTCTTCCTAGCACGTACCAGCATCCCTGTTGACCCGACGTGCACAGAAAAAAAAAACTCTAGCGACATGTCACATTTTAACCCTTGGTCTCCATGAACTCATTCACCGCCAACTTGGCAAAGATTGATGTTTGATGACTAGAGCGATCAATGGAAGCCCGGCTAAAATGGAACTTTTCGACAATAGCCATCTATGGCAGCTTAGCTACAATAGACCATTAATGTCTAGTCAAGTCGGGTCAAGTTTATTTGTATTGCCCTTAATCACAAAGAGTCTCAAAGGGCTGCACAGACCACAGATTATCACAAACCACAGACTATAATGACGCCATCCCCTGATCTAAAGCCTACATGAGGGCAAATAATACACAGATATTGTCAACATAAAATATAGGTCATTCATATGCTATAGAATAGAAATGTTTTAAGCTTAGATTTAAACATTTCCACTGAGGTTACGGATCAAATCTCAGGGGAAGGAGCATTATACAGCACCGGGGCCCGAATGGAGAACGCTCTCGAACCTGCGGATCTCTTCTTGGCTCTTGGGATCACTAGCAGACCAGCATTTTCAGAGCGAAAGCTCCAGACCGGAACATAGAGGGAAATTATATGTAAAAGATATGAGGGAGAAAGTCCATGCATGATTTTGTATACCACTGACAGAAGCTTAAAATCACATCTTAAGCTAACAGGGAGCCAATGCAGGTTAGCTAAAATCAGGGTAATGTGAACAAACTTTCTTATTTTAGTAAAGGCCTCGCTGTAGCATTATGTACCAGCTGAAAGCTCTTGATATTGGACTTCGGGAGACCTGAGAGTAGTGCATTACAGTAATCGAGACCGGGAGGTAACAAACGCATGAATTATAATCTCCAGCATAGGGAAAATTTTAGCAATGTTGCGAAGAAGGAAAAAAGCTGTTCTAGTAATATTCTTAATGTGTGTTTGAAAGCAAAGATTGGGGTCAAATATGACACCTAAATGTTTGACTGAGTCACTCTGGGTGATATTACATTTGTCAATGTTCAGAGCAGTTTTGGAGAACAAGTCACGGCATTTAGATGGACCGCGAACTAACATTTCGGTCTTTTCAGAGTTAAGGCTTAAGAAGTTGAGTGACGTCTATTTTTTTCATCTGAGTGAGGCTGGCCTCCAAATTTTCACAGTTTAGTGTGGTAGATTCCACCATCGGAAGATATAGATGAGTGCCATCTGCGTAGCAAGGGAAACTGATATTATACTTACGAATAATATCACCTAATGGAAGCATGTAAATGCTGAAAAGAAGGGGGCCAAGTACTGAACCCTGTGGAACACCACAGGTAACACAAAAGGGCTCGGATGTCATTTCACCATATTTAACACAGTGCGTCCTATCTGAGAGGTGGGATATGAACCATAAGAGGACGGTTCCTGAGAGACGAATACATTTTTCCAACCGTTCTAGTAAGATATTATGGTCCACTGTGTCGAAAGCAGCACTAAGGTCCAGCAGCAGCAAGAGTGATGACGCGCCGGCGTCCATTGCCAGTAGAAGATCATTGGTCACCTTAATCAGGGCTGCCTCAGTGAAGTGGTTAGCCCTGAACCCTGATTGCATTGATTCAAAAAGATTGTTCTCGGATATTAAATAATTCAGCTGCTGTGCCACAACTTTTTCAAGTAATTTAGAAGGAAACTATAGGTTTGACACAGGTCTACAATTACATAAGCTTTCTGGATCAAGGTTGGGTCATCTCTGTGTAAGTTCAATAACAGCGGGATTAAAAGCCGCTCGAACTACACCTGAGGAGAGGCAGGCTAATTAAATCAGATCTTCAACATCTATACCTGTCTATAGCAGCCTAGCTGAAGTGGATCTTTGACAATTAAAGCGTTCAATGGCAACCCAGCTAAATTACATATTTTAATAGTAAAGCTGTCAATGACAGCCTACCTAATATGGATCCTACATCTATACCTGTCTCTAGTATCCAGCCTCACTGTTATGGGATTTTTCGTTCTATAGCTGTTATGGCCACATAGCTAAAATGTATCTTTTATGTCTATTCCTGCCAAGCTAAAAATCAACTCTCATGAATAAAAGCGTCAATCGCATACCAGCTAAAACCGATCTTTGACGTCTATAGCCGTTGACGGCATCCTAACTAAAATCTTTCACGTCTGAAACAGCCAATGGCAGCTGAGCCAAAACTGATCGTTGACCTTCATAGCAGTCTATAGCAGGCTAGTTAAAACAAATCATTGAAATGTATTTCCGTCTATTGCAGCCTCCCTAGTATGAAGCTTTCATATCCATAGCCTTTTATGGTAGCTGAGCTAAAATGGATCTTTGACAGCTCCAAAATAGCGCCTGAAAATAGACTCAAACGTGAAATGACTGGAAGTACATTTTGACTCTCCACATATTAAGCTTGACATTTCCCTTTTTTGCAGACGTACTCGATTATCAACGGCACTTTCCTTCAGCGCTGCAGAAAAAATAAGACAGTGTGAGCGTGAAACAGAAGCAGACTGTCTGATGATGCCACTTGCTTTTTATGGTTCTCTCCTGGACCCAACCTGCTCTGACACGAGGCGACGCTCGCTCGCTAGCTGCCGCATATCAGCAAAATAAGTAGAGGACAAATAAAGATGGCACATGGCAGCAAAATTACAGCCTGGCAGATTGTAAGATAGCCCAGGGAAAATACCACGTGGCACAAAGGAAAATAGTTGCTGTCTCTAAATGTCACACTAAAAAATGTTTTTTTATATTACAGTAGAACCTTGAGATATGACATTACTTCATTTTAAGATGGGCGTTGTAAGGTGAAATTGCTGTAAGGCGGGGTAGAGGAACCTATGCTAATTAGCTAATGTGTTACTTGGGTGTGTGAAGATAAGGGATTTATATTTCGTTTTGCTCAAATCGCCTCCTTTTTTAATTAAAGTCCTATGCCATATTCCTTCATGATTTGTGTGCCTTCTTAGTAATTCGCAAGCTTCGTTTCCATGGTTATCATGTTGTTGCTTCTCCCTTTAGCATCACTAAAAGCCTAAGCTGTTGCAAATACATACAGTACAAGAGGGGCTTAAAAAAACTCTTGTCACAATGCTAAACAAACAAAATTTTGATTTAAAACAGAAAATATTAGTTTTGGTCCCGGCCACAATCCTAAGTACTGATATCTGCATATCAGTAAATCAGGTATGCCCAAAGTCTAACCTGGGGGCCAGTTATGGCCTGAAAGTTTCACTTGTGACAGTTGCCCTTTGGCCACATTGGCCTTGGCTTTGTTTGAGAATTTTAGCCCAACCCATTTATGCCATGGCAACTGTAAATCAAAAAAGGAAAGTTGACTGCGGGGGCCGCCGCTTTCAGTACAAGTGGAAATTGGAGTACTTTCCTACCCAACTCAGAAACAACTGCAGCTGCCTAATTTGTCGAAGACCTGTGGATCTTTTCAAAGAATCTAATATCAAGATGCACTTCCAGACGAAACATGACGACTACAAAAAGCTAGCTGGAAACGAACGCTGTGAAAAGGTGAAGCAACTGGATCCGTTTCAACAGCACGGCAATGCTTTTTCGTGCGAGTCTAATGAAAATCCTACAAGGGCGAGCTACAAGGTCGCGATGCTGATCGCCGTACACTGCAAACCTTTCAATGAGGATGAATTTATTAAAGACTTTTCAAAGAATGCCAGGCTGAAGAGTTGAACCTCACATATTTTCAGATTCTGGCCTGCTTTCTCAAACGTTTGGACGGTAAACAATTCTTGATATTGGTAAAGTATGCACTTTTTCTTTTAATATAATATATTTTTTTTATCATTATACCACTATCAGGTCAATAATACTTCAAATAAAATAAAGTATCTGCTGTATTCCATATGACAAAATGTACCTTATTTTAAGTATTCTTTTTTTTCCCAGAAACTAAGAAAAAATTAATACTGAAAAATAAAAAAACACCTGTATTTTAAGTATGTTTTTCTCATTTTGAGGTGAAACCAAGGTGAACATATAAAATTAATATGTTTTATTAATTCAATTATTGCTCATTTATGTCTTGTTTTTTTCAAACAATTTTCTCGAAAAAAAACGTAATTCTAAAATAAAAGAATATAGTTAGTATACAATATTTTGTTTCTATTTTTTAGATTATATTTTTCCTAAAAAAACAGTGACCATAATGAAGGTATATCTTTTATCAAATATTTTTTTTTTTCGTATCTTTAGTTAATTTTTAAAAATGATTTTTCTTGGAAAAAATATTGAAAAGATAAAAATATATTTTCTATTGAATTATATTATTACCCAATTAAGTATTATTTTTCATTTTTTTTCTCGAGAAAAATGTGAAAATTTATTAAAACCATACATTTTATTTAACTTTGTAGGTTTCCTTATCGTTAGTATTATATGTCTCTCTTTTTTAGAAAACAAGGGGAAAATTCAATTAAATGCAAATGGGGTAATATGATACAGTAATTACTCATATTTTTGGAATGGAGGAAATAGGTCTTGCAAAGCAGAACACATATCTGCGATACTAGGTAACGATACTGATACCGGACATCAGTACAGTTGCCTTTTTTTTGTTGCTAGGTAACTTAATACTATCCAAGTCTT
Source organism: Urocampus carinirostris (assembly GCF_059441175.1). Classification (NCBI taxonomy): domain Eukaryota; kingdom Metazoa; phylum Chordata; class Actinopteri; order Syngnathiformes; family Syngnathidae; genus Urocampus; species Urocampus carinirostris. The sequence goes on along the minus strand of NC_142349.1, from coordinate 56,570,298 downwards.
ATTTTTGTTTTATTTTCAATGTGCACATTGCACATGTGGCCCGAGTTCTTGTGCGTGGAACCCGATTGGCCCTTCACTGTCAGCTAGCAAGAGCTATATAATTAGCGCTCGGCGGCCATGTTTCCCTCCCATTGAAGTTTTATTGGAGCTGACCATGAAAGACCTTCTAATGAGCAGCAGGATGCAAGGGGAAGCTGGAGAGACCGGCGTGAGTGATAAAAATTGAACGAGGGGGGAGTCGGGGGACCAAGAAAAGTCGCTTTTACACGTTGTCTCTGATGTGATGCGTCAAAATCCACCTTTTTTTACAAAGGCCCTCCATTACAATGATGGATTTCGAGACGTGAGCTACATTTTGAAAGTGAGCTAACAACCCCTTACCCTGGAGAACAAAATGTGGAGCAAGGCTAAAAAGAACATATTTTTTTGTATATAATGGTTTGTAAAAATCAAAGACATTAATTATCAATTAGCATATTTTAACTCATTGACTGGGATTGACTACTATAATCCCCGACTATTTTAAGCCAATTGGCTGTCAATGTGTTAAGTTAAAAACATGTCGGACCCCTCAAGAGTTTATAAGTATCGTATTTTCAAGCCCATAGGGCGCACTGTGTGAAAAGGTAATTGGTTCTATTTCCGAATTGAACACACTGGAGGGGCACTCCCCAAATGTTAATAAAATGGTAATTTTATTAGAATAGTAAAACGTTGAAAAGCGTTGTGATAAATTTAAAATGGAATAAACGTATCGCTGTGTCAAGTTAACACCAGTTAGAGTTTTAAAACTCTTTTAACTTGACGGCCTTCGGCAGGTCAAATCTTTAAAGGGGATTCGAGTTAACTCAAGTTAAAGCTTTACAGCTGCTCCGACCTAGACTTTGGCCATATACATGCCATTGGTGGATTACATTTTCAGAACTAATTTGAGTTAACGAGTTAAAGCTGTTTTAACTTGCCATTAGCTATAAAGCTATAAAGTCAGGGTCATCGACAGGTAGTGCCTAAAGACCACCTGAGTGGCCCGCAGAGCAGTTCCAAAAACAGCACATCGGTGATACGTCATTGTCATTTTCTAGGAAATCAGATTTCTAACTTGCATGATGTTTTAGTCGTTGACTGAGCATAATTGAACCCTATTACAAGCGGGTTATAACATAACAATAACATAGTAACAAGAAGAAGAGAAGAAGAAGAATTTACTTTTATTGTCATTCTTTGTAACCATGCACACAGAACGAAATGTCGATACACCTGACCCGTACAGTTAAACTGTAGCGAGCCGATGCAGCCGCAGCCAAACAGGGCGCCGCCATTTTTAGACCCAACTGCTATGTTGGGAGTCATTAGGTGACCAAACCTCCCTATTTCAACCCTTAATGCCGAGCGCAATGAGTACCAATGTTGTAAGTCTTAGGTATGGCTCGGCTGAGGCTTGAACCAGCGACCTCCCAGTCTCGGAGCGGGCGCCCTAAATAGGCTACTGAGCTGGTTAGTAACCACATGAGTTATTTTAGAGATGCATATTAATCTAGTAGCCCTTTAAGTTAACCAATGAAATACAAAATACATACCCCCGCTTTAAAAAGGTTGCTGCCCCCGGGTTTAAGGATTTTATACATAGCTCATCGTAATTTCCATCGAAACGTGATTTCTAATTGGTATGGTATTTTTCTGGTTAAAAGCCTAATATAATATGGTAATAACATAATAATAACATAGTAACACCATCGTAATAACACAAGTTGAAATGTTTTCCTACTTTATATATGTGTTTCTGTAGTGAAATGAAAATGAAATGATCTACATTTATATAGCGCTTTTCAAGTCAATGACTTCCCAAAGCGCTTTACATTGTGCTTCACATTTCCCAATAGCGGCCGTGATCTGTGCAGCCATGCTAACCTGCTTATTGGGGGTATTGGGGTTTCAGTGTCTTACCCAAGTACACTTCGACATGTAACAAGGACACTTCGACATGTAACACGGACAAGCCGGGATTCGAACTGGGATCCCTTAATCCTAAGATGATCGCTCAACCTCCTGAGCTACTGTCGCCCCAATGAGTAGCACGTTCGCCTAACATGTGAAAGGTTACAGTTTCGGGAACGGGTGAAAAACATTTTGCCTGGAGAAGAATGGGCTCCACCAGGCTTTACTTGCCAAATACACACCACAAGAAATGGTGCCCCTAAGACCTGAGTGGTTAAGGGGAACCACCCACCACTTAATTTAATATCGAAAGAAATATATCATGCGTTTTAAGCAGACCACAATAATAAAAACCTGATAGCATAATACAGACGCTGCCCTACTTACGAACGAGACGATCCGGACGATCGTTCGTAATTTGAATTTGTTCATAAGTTGCTTCAGTGCTATATTTTGTGTGCTTAAGGTTTATAGTATGTTTAAAGCGTGTATAGGTAACCTGTATTGTTTTGTACAAAAAATTAATCATTTCATAAAATAATATGCTCTATGGAGATAAATAAAGTTGAGTTTAACATACTTTTGGAAGATGTGCCTCATGAGGTCCTCCTCCGTGGTAAAAAGTGGCCGAAAAAAGCGTTCCGACCATTTTCTCAACTGCATCAAGCTTTCTTATTCCACTTTCATTTCAAAAGGAATGGCTCGCCTGTTCTTTACACTTTACACCAACCATATTGAATGGATCCATATATTATCAAAAAAAAATGTCAAAGTTCTTAGCACGCTGGAGATACAAAATAGAACAGGGGTGGCGAACACGCGGCTCTAGAGCCGCATGTGGCATATTTTCTGTATACTGTGGCTCTTTGCCTCGTTTCATGTTTCTGTCATGATTACCCAAGTGGAGCCACCTGGGGTAATCATCTGGCGCGCTGGAATGCGCTTCCTGATTGGTTTATGTTCCCTTTTTAAGCATGCTACGCGGAGACCTCTTCGTCGGAGGATTACTTCTGTACCCCGTATGACTCTCCCGATTACCTGTGCCTTCTTGTTTACCTGATTCTGCCTGCCTGCCTCCGATCCGACCTGCTTCCGTCCCACGCTACGATCTTCTCTCCAGTCCCGGTAAACTCGACCTGCTTCCGTCCCACGCTACGATTGGCTACGTGTTCCGAAGTTGTCTTCACGGCGTTGCTGCTGACGTTCGACGGTCATCGCGTCTCCCGCTAACCCTGTACGCTTCCCCAAATAAAAGACTTGTAACGAACGCTCTGGGGTCTCCTGCTCTGTTCTGGTCCCCCTGACAGTTTCGTTTTTTTTCCCTCTTAAAACACACTTAAATCCATCAGACTTAATAACAAATAATAAATAATATTTTGAAATTGATTTGGCAGATTTGTTGTTTTTATGCTGCTTCGGACACATAACTGACTGGCAATCATCTGCGTAGGTTAGGTCTAATGCCGGTCAGTGCTTGGTGTGGCTCTTTGACTCACACAGTTAAAAATTTAGGCTTTTCGTGTCAAACTTGTTCGCCACCCCCGGTATGGAAGGTTTACACATGAACTAGGAAGAGGAAGCGGATTTCTTCTTCAAGCTGGATGCTGGGTGACCTCTCGCAGCGCCACACGCCGGTAGAGGCGGAGAGAAGCACTACAGTATTGTCCTGTACTCTGAAAAAGGCACACACAATACAACATCTAACTTAAAGCAATGTTGGGATATTTTTTGAAATCCCTAAAAAAATGTTGGGATCTAAAGTCTGTAGTCTGCAGTTTGCAACACTATGTGGTCTGTACACCCCTTTGAGACTTCTTGTGATTAAGGGCTGTACTAATAAACATGACTTGACATGCAGGTTATTATAAAATTAACCAACCACAAAAACTGTTTTGGTGTTGTCATGCAAAACAACAAAAAGGGGAAAATTCCAGCCCAGGAGGTCGAAGCCAAAGTGAATCCGTAAAGCAGCTATGGCAAACGCCGGCTTTTTATTTAATTTGTGCAAGCGCTCGGAATGTGATTGCCTCACACGGAGGGTCTAAAAGCCCAAAAATCACATTTAAGTCAAGCAGTAGCTTGATACCGAAGACCACAAGTGGATCTTTCTTATATAGATTTTAGCGAATGTGTGCTTGAGTGCAATCAGCCCTCTCCTAGTTTTCCCCTTCAAATAAATCAAGTCTAATCCTAACTACTAATCACAATCATTTTTTCCTGTTGAAGGCTTTTTATGTTCACTGTTTTCCATTTCCATAAGTCTGCTTTTGCAAATTTGGAGACAAACCAAAGTTTTAGCACACGTCTCAAGCCAGCCAAAAGTTCTATTTGCAGTACAGTAGACCCCCGGCATAAGGTGTTCCCGCCTTAAAATTATTGCACTTTATGTTGTGGGATATTTTTGGGGCCCCTCCTTATTGTGTTTCCCCCACTAAATGACATTAACTAAAGTAAAATGCCCATGGCCAAAACCGTACAAAAACTCACACTTTGTCAGTTTCGAAGTTATGTTTCCAAGATGTCTTACTGCTATTGGTCGATTGATTGATTCGTCATATGAAATATTGGTCTGCTATTGGTTTGCCTTATGTGGTTGATATTGATACCGATATTCAATTGGCAGATACTCTTTCCCACAATGGCTTTCTCTGTCTTTGTTCAGCTCAAAATCTCGTATGATGGACTCAGGGTTGGGTAGGGTTACTTCAACTGGATTACTTTCAATTACTTTTGGATTACTCCAATGCCAAATATGCTAATAAAAGACAAAAGAAACTAAGTATGACTAAAATTACCAGCTCAGTAGCCTAGATGGTAGTGTGCCCGCTTTGAGACTGGGAGGTCGCTGGTTCGCGCCTCGACCGAGACATACCTAATTGGTATAATGGCGGCGCCCTCTGGCTGCGGCTGCATCGACCCGCTACAACGGGTCAGGTGTATCGACATTTCGTTCTGTGTACATTGTTACAAAGAATGACAATACAAAGGAAATTATTATTATTATTATTATTATAAATTACTAAAGGCTTGGGGAGTAACGGAATACATAGAACGGCAAAAATGATATTGGCAAGCTGTTTGGATTTATTTTTAGTTTTGCCGGAGATCAAGAGATCAAAGCCAGGAGAGAAAGCCTATCACGTGTTGTGAGTCATAATTTTATTCATATTTAGTTTCTTTTGTCTTTTATTAGCATATTTGGTATTGGAGTAATCCAAAAGTAATTGAAAGGAGTCCAGTTAAAGTAACCCTACCCAACCCTGAATGGACTTGATATTGTTTAGCTATACGCCCTAAAACTTGCAGTTATGCTAAGGGGAGAAGCAAAATAATTTGTTGTTCTTTTTTTCCTGAATTTTCTTCCCTTCTTTTCTTTTCTTTTAAAAAAGAACAGAAGATAAGAAGGTGATAAAAACAGGATAAGAAAATGAATGTGTAAATTAAAAAAGAAAGGAAAAAGAAAAAGAGAAAAAGATACAACAAAAAATAAAAGAAAAAATAAGAAAGGGGGAAGGAAAAAAGAAACAAGAGATATAAAAAAAGTAAAACAAGAAACAAAAAGCAAAAAGGAGAAACAAAAAACATAATAACCATTGAAACGAAGCTCGGAATTATCAAGATATATAACAAAGACACCCCCATTGTTAATTTTGATGAATTAGATTGCTGTAAACAATCACTGCAAAAAGCCGATGTTAATAGATGAATTACCTCCCACAATATCTTTATATTCCTTGATTCAGTTCAGAATCGTGTGTGCTCTGTAAAGACTTTGTGATTTATTGCAATACAACACTGTATTTTTGTACTGTATTTATTTGATTTAATTCTAAAGAGAGAAGGATGAACATGATAACCATGGAAACGAAACATGGGATTATGAAAAAACACAAAGAAGGTTCATATATTGTTACTCTCACTTGGTTGAATGGCAGCAAGCAATCGATGACCCGGACTGTTATTAAAAACAAAGAAGTGATGAAAGCAATAAAGTCTTAAATGTGTATAAGTGTATAACAACCCTTGCAAGTGGAAGTGGAAATTCTGTTTCATTTTTAACAAGTCATTGCTAAATCCTCCCCTCCCTACTGCATTCACCTGTTACTCCAATCAACCAGCTCAGGTCACGTCACACCAGAGGTACGGTATATGGTCGCATACATGCCAAATATAGAACTATATGATACATGATTGAATTTAGGGGGTTGTCTTCATGCTCTACCCTCGCCCGATTTCTTCTTCCTGTTCAATCAATCGACACAGTCCCGATTGTATTTGAGCGGGGCAACATCTCATTTTATTATGATCTAAAGCTTTTTATTGCCTTCTTACCTATAATAATGTGTGCCAAGAAAGTTAGTAATATGGGGAATATTCGAAGAAGTATACGATTGATAAATGATTAAAATGGTGCATGGTGGCCAATTGAAAACAGGCCCATGGCCCAAAGTTAAGAAACACTGGTTTAGAGATTATACAGTGGATTTAGGCATAATGTTATTCTTGTCATTGTCATTGTTATCATTACTACTGTTATCATTGAACCAGTATGTGGTACAGAAAATGTTGGGGACCATTCATCTGGGGTACTGGGGTTTCGAAAGCCATTAGATAATTTATCCCCCACTATATGGCAATTCTATCATTATCTATCCCGGGAGTTTACTGTATCAAAACTTAACTACAGTCTAGACGTTATCCACCATTGGTAATGAAGTATTGCTAACTTTACTCCTCTTATTTAATCATAAGCACACACATTACACAAAACTATTACTTTTTTCATACTGTCATGTTATTTTTCGTTATTTTTTTAACTGGGGCAGTAGGGGTTCAAAATACATTAGATAATTATCGTATGTTGCTACACCGCAACCCCCTTTCTCTATCCTGAGGTTCTACTGTTTTTACAAATTTAGAAACGTCTGGACTTTATTTGCTATCGTATTGAAGTACGGCAGCACGGCGGAACGGTGGTTAGCGCTTGTGCGGCACAGTTCTGAGGTCATGGGTTCAAATCCAGCTACCAACCTTCCTGTGCGGAGTTTGCATGTTCTCCCCGTGCTTGCGTGGGTTTCCTCTGGGCATTCTGGCTTCCTCCCACATTCCAAAAACATGCATGTCAGGTTAATTAGCCGGTCCAAATTGTCCCTAGGTGTGAATGAGCGAGCGAATTGTCTGTCCCTGTGTGCCCTGCGACTGGCTGGCAACCAGTTCAGGGTATCCCCCTGCCCACTCCCCAAAGACGGCTGGGATGGGCTCCAGCACCCCCACGACCCTACTGAGGATAAGCGGTACAGATAATGGATGGATTGATGGACGTATTGCCAGCTTTACTCATTCTGCCGTTTAATCATATGCACGGATATTACACAAAACTAGGACTGACTGTATACTATTGTGGTATCTTAATGTTGTCTGGGGTGCCAGGGGGTTTGGAAGGCATCATTATGTGTTCTTATCCCCTTATTTGTCAAATTTCACTGTCTATCCCTGGGGTTTAATTGTATTAGAACTTGAGTAAAGTCTTACTCTATCAGTATTAATGAAAAATTACCAGCTTTACTCATTCTGTTATTCAATTACATACATGTACTTTATACCAAACGAATATTTACTTCAAACAATTTTGATATTTTAATGTTTTTAACTGGGGTACCATAGGTTCGGAAGACATTAGCTAATAACCATACGTTTCTATCCCCCACTATGCGTCAATTTTCACTTTGTCTACTGTATTACAACTTGAATACATTCTGTAGTCCATCCACCATTGGTAATGAAGTACCACTAGTTTTACTTCTTGGTGTAAAGTATTGCACATGCAGGACAGGCTGCAACGTCTGACCTTTTCCCATTTGCATGAGTGCTAAACATATCTGCTGGTATTGGCAGCAGAAATAGAAAACGCAGGAGCCGCTTTAAATTTTGGCAGGCGTATTGCTAGCGGCGCTCTGTTAGCTCAGCTGATACGTAGCTGACCTGTTGCTTCTTGGCAAACTTTGCAGCTGTAGTGTAACAAAAAATATTGGAATGTTAAAAAACATCTGCTTTGGGTTACAGTAAAGCTCCTGTGCTTTGTTTGAAAATATACAAATATTATCTTTGAGCCATTTTAGATAGTCTTGACACAGGTTGAAATGGCCGCTAGCTGTACCCGCTATTTTCTTGGAAGCTAGCACAATTGGTTAGCTTCTACACGTCTTCATCTTTTGAGTTACTTGTGTACTGCAGTTGTACTTTAGTTTGAAATGTAATACTGTAATCACTACCTACGTGGCGCTTCATGAACTCAGTGAATCACGGGTTGCCAAATATAAGTTTGAAAACGGGAATAAAAATAGACAAAATTTCAAGCCTTGCTTCCTGTGTAGTGGATGCTAGAACTCAGAGCGCATTATTATTTCCTCTGTGTAGGCCGACTGAAGCGGGCCATTGTGGCCAGATTAGAATGAACTGCACTGTTCTGGCCGCGATCCATTATCCCCCTGTCAACTATTGCTGAAAGAGGGGGCTGAGAGACCAAATCTGTGCCGTGCATGGCAGCTTTTTTTTCCTCCTCTATTCTTCCTGCCTAAAATGAACCGCACCCGTGCAGCCGCAATGAATTATCCCAGGTCGACTATTGCTGCAAGTGAAGGCTGACAAAGGGCATATTAAAATGGGGAGGGGGTTGGGCGTATTTGACAAATTTTTACATATTGATAATGATTCTAGTCCCAATTGACCACGATAAATACAATATTTGAAATTGAGGATTACTAAATACCTAAGTCACATGCTATTGCAAATACTAAAATGAAGACCTTTGGGATTATTTATTTTACTATTGATTTACATCAGGGATAATTCCTATTTTTGGGAGATCTGTAAATATGCCAGAATAAATTGAAAGCTTCTTTTTCTTTACATTTCTATTTGCTTTCACTTCAAAGTGTTAGAGCTTTAACTCTGTGCTTTAAAGCTGATTTGAAGTTTAAAGCATCGCTAACTCAGAGTTAAGTCAAATCATGTTTATTTGTTCAGCCCTTAATCACAGGAAGTCTCAAAGGGCTGCACAGATTATTGCAAACCACAGACTATTATTACACCATCCCCTGATCTAAAACCTACATGAGGGCAAGGACAAACTCAAAAACCTCAACATGAGGGAAATTAAGAAACCTTGAGAAGGGACCGCATATGAGGTAATCCCCTTTCCAGGATGACCAGGCTGCAATGGATGTTGCAATAATAAACAATCAAATAAGAAATGAAATATCAAATAGATAAACTATAATATGAAATAAAAAATCCAATTAAAAGGATGACTAGGATGCAATGGACAAACTTAAAGCCATAAATCCACTTGATGAAGGGTTTAACAGCACTAATCAATATGATCTTTTATTTGTTGTTCATTTTAAAAGTTTAACTCAGGGATAAAGGTTTAAACCTGCTTTACATCTTAAAGCGTCAGCACTTTAATTTTGTGCTTTAAATTTGCTTCGAAGCATCTCTAACTCAAACTTTGAATCTAGTTCACCTCAAGAGTTTAAACCTGGAAATCACTATTTAATAGGATTACCAGTATTTTTATTCTTGTTCATTTTTAAAGATTTATCTCAGGGATAAATGTTCAAATCTGCTTTAACTCCTCAAGTTTCACAGGCCTATCTTTGTGCTTTACAACTGCTTTAATGATTTGAAGCGTCTTTAACTCGAGAAATTAATGTTTGGCCTTTGACACCACTAATTTATTTGATTACTTCCATGGGCGTTCAATAAGCTTTAAATCAGGGGTAAGTGTTTACTTTAACTCTTAGTTTAAGTGCCTTTTTACATTGTGTTTCGGAGCCGCTTTCATATTTTGATGCATATTTAACACAGAGTAAAAGCTTAACATCTGCTTTGAGTTTAAAGCTTTGGCACTAATCAATACTATTATTTCCATTGTTGTTCATTTTCAAACTGTTAACTCAGAGGTAATTATTTCAACTGTTCTTTAGTTTTAAAGTTTTAAATTAGGGGTAAACCCTTAAATTGTCAAGGCTTTAACTTTGTGCTTTAAAGCTGCTTTTAATGATTTCTAGGCGTATATAACTCGGAGTTAAAGCTTTAAATCTGCAGAAACTCAATAATTTTCAGCTTTGACAGCACAAGTTAATGATTATCTCCATTGCTGTTAAGCTTTACTCAGGGGTAAATGTTCATATTTGCTTTAACTCTCCAAGAGTCTGAGTTTCATCTTGCTTTAAAACGGCTTTAATGTTTTGCAGCATATTTGACTCAGAGTTAAAGCTTTAAATCTACTTTCTTTCAAGTGTTTAGAGATCTAAATCTGCTTTAACTCAAGAGTTTAAAGTTGTAACAGTACTTATTAATACGAATACTTCAATGGATATTCATTAACAAAGCTTTAACCTCTGCAATAAATGTTTAAATCTGCTTTACCTGCTAAAATGTCCGAGCTTTAATTTTGTGCTTTGATGCAGTGTTCCTCAATTGGTGGGTGAGGACCCAATAATGGGTCATGGACCCATTTAAAGTGGGTAGAAGGCCTTTGCCATGGCAAAATAATGCTAAGAAGAAAAAAAACGAGGGTCAATTAGACTCCTAATGGTAGTTGGCGACAATGCCTCAATCTCATCTTCCCTTTTCAGTGAATCAGCACATTTGAGAAGGGCCATCTCTCATTTTATGGTGATTTTATTAATTTTATTTCCTTTTTCTGCCCGTAATAATGGGTCCAAAGAAAGTTAGCGATGCCAAGAAGGAAAGGTGGCAAACAGTGACAACATCGATTCCAGTATTTCGAATTTCTTTATGTATGTGGCTATTTTTAAGCAGTTCTAGAGGGTCACTTTTCTGCGTCATTTTGGTTCTGCTGCTCATTATGTTTTTTGTTTTTTTTTTAAAAAAAAGGAAAATGTAATGATTTATGTCTTATCTCGTCATTAAAGTGGAATAGTGGGTTCAGACCAGTTGAGAAGTACTGCTTTACTGTTTTGAAGCATATTCAACTCAGAGTTAAATCTGCTTCAACCCAAGAAGTAAGCTTTGAACTCGTTTAAAATTTTAAATATACTTAATTCAAGAGTTTAGAACTTTAAATCTGCTTTAATCGATAGTTTAAATGTTTACATTTGCTTTACCTTGATAGTTGAGAGCTTTAAACCTTTAAAGGTTGAACTTTGACAGCACTAATTAATACAATTATTTGAGTGGTTCGGATTTTTAACTGTGCCAAGAGGAAGAAATGTCCTGGAATGGAAGTCACGCTGTGAGTTCCAAAGACGGTTTCTTGCAGTTTTCAAAAGTTGAGCTTTAGTCTCTTCCCCGTCAAGAGTTGGAAGCAAAGAATTTGATGGCAGCGCTTCAGGCAAGAGCGGCGCTCCGAGGCCTCACCACACCCCTCCATCTTTTTATCATCAGCCTATCGGCACAAATAACTAACCACACTTTCCTGGCAGAGTGGCCGGCGGCCGCTAGCTCCTTCCAGCCATTTTTGGCTCCAAGCCGTCCCACAATTGCAGACTTTGTCCCGCAGACTGGCGGCCGTCCTGCAAAACTTGTCCCTCGCGAGGATATCGTGACTCAGCTTTGGCCAGGGACGGAACTGAACTGCAAAAGAAAAACCTTCAGGCTTCGAGTCCTGCTTTTAATAACTCACAAAGCGACACAAATTAATTAATGGATGGAAATTACATGGTAGGCAGCATGCTCGTTGGCATGTTAATTTCTCGTTAGATTACGAGTCTGGTAAAGCACAGATTTACAAAGAAATGTACGAATAAATACCTAAAAATATATGGCATATTAATAGGTCAATGAACACATAAATAAATCACATTATACCTAAATATATGCTATAAATGCAATGTAATCATATATATATATTCATTTTTAAATTTTTTTTTATTTCGGTAATGAAATGAAATGAAATGATCTGAAATGAAATGATCTGCATTTCTATAGCGCTTTTCAAGTCAGTGACTTCCCAAAGCGCTTTACAGTGTGCTTCACATTTCCCAATAGCGGCCTTGTATTGTAGCCATGTAAGACGCTAACCTGCTTATTGGGGGTATTAGGGGTTCAGTGTCTTACCCAAGGACACTTCGACATGTAACACGGACAAGCCGGGATTCGAACTGGGATCCCTTGATCCCAAGACGAGCGCTCTACCTCCTGAGCTACTGCCGCCCCGGTATTTATTTTCTAATTTATATCATGGATTTATTGTGTACTTTTTGTGTATTTTGTCGTTCATTTTTATTGTATTGTGTCGTGTATTTTGTTGTGTATTTCCTAGTGTATTTTACCGTTCATTTTAAAATTTATTTTGTTGAGTATTTTACCGAGTATTAGTTCAGGTATTTCGTTATATTTTGTCATGTATTGTCATACATTATGTTGTGTATTTTTCTTGCATTTTTTTGTATGATTTCTCATTTATTCTGTCATGTATTTTGTCTTGTATTTTGTGGTGCATTTTGTCATTGATTTTCTTGAGTATTTATTGTGTATCTCGTCATGAAATTTTAGTGCATTTTGCCGCGTATTTTCTAGTGTATTTGATTATTTATTTTAAATGTATTTTGTTGAGTATTTTGTTTTCTATTTTGTCATGAATGTTGTCGTCTATTTTGTTGTCCATTTTTTCATTCATTGTTTGCGTATTTGTCATGTATTCTGTCGTGAATTTGTCGATTACTTTGTTTAGTATATTATTGAGTATTTTGTCGAGTATTTTGTTGTGTATTTTGTCGTGTATTGTCATATCATAGCTTTTGTATTTTTTGGGGGATTTTGTCGTTATTTTTTTGTATATTTTGTCGTGCATTTTGTCTTGCATTTTTTCTTGTACTTTGTCAGGACTGGAGTTGAACCCCAGAAGAAAAACCCTCAAGCAAATTCATCAACTCGTGCTTTTGATAACTTTCACCAAGCGACACAAATCAATTATTGGATGTAAATTACATGGTGGCTTGAGCATGCAAGTTCGCGTGTACCTGTGATAGGAAGTGTTGTTATAATGAAATATTTTACTGCTTATATATAAGTCATGATTTTATAATTTTTTAATTCAAAACTTATTCAGTCATATTTGTAAAAAGTCATTTATTCAGTCGTGATTAGAAAACTTTGCCATTATTCCACTTGTGCTTTACTTTGCAGCCAGGACTTGCTATAACCAGTTTTGAAAAGTACTTTTGGTTTTGTTTTTCAATTTAGTTGTAGCACTCTCCTTCTGTGTATTTGGGGTCCGATTTAGCCCAAAATCCAACGTTTAACAGCAAACTGCACGCAGTGGGCGTGTGAATCAAGCAAAGTTTAAAATTAAAGTATTTTTATATGTGCAGTATTATAATTTTAGATATCCATTTGTAGTCAAAATCAGCTCAAAATCGGGCCAGATCAGACGTAGCCAAGAATCAAACGTGCAAAAGCGAACTGCATGCAATGAGCATGCAAATCAACAATAATTTAAATGACTCTTAACTTTTGCCAATCAGAATCTAAGATGTTTATTTGAGTTCTAAATCACGTTTAAATTGGATTGAACTAGATTTCAACCAAAATTTGACAAAAAATCAATGAACATAGCTGGCTACAATATTATAGTTTACATAGTTAGCTAGCCATCTAACTCCATACGGTTGGCTGGCACATAAACTGTTATTTGAAATTAAACGACTCTTAATTTGTGACATAATACAATTCAATATGTCTGTTTGGTGTCTAAATCACGTCAATAACTTGTCAGACCCCATTTATCCAGAAATCGTACGTTTAAAAGCAAAGAAACGCTCAATGAACAACTAATAATTTTTGCCGTATTACAATCAAAGATCTATTTGAGAATCATGTCCAAATTGGACCTGACCCGATTTAGCCCAAATCTTTTGTCAAAAAAAGCAAATTACAAGTAGTTTTTGCAACTCAATCATAATTTAAAGTTAAACAATTTAAAATTTGTGCTATATTGTAATTTTACAATATAGCACAAATATGGGGTCAAATCACGACAAAAATAGACCAGAACAGAGTGAGACAAAAATCTGTCTTTGAAAGTACGTCCTGTGCTAGGTTTTTTGGGGGGTTAAACATAGCTAGCTACACAATCATGTGTAACTAGCCTTAAGTACAATCAATAGGCGTGGAAATCATCCATAACTGATAATTAAATCCCTGTTAATGTTTACCATATCCTAGATAATGTGAGGAAGTTTATTAGCCTGGAACCATAGCCCGTTTTAGCTAACCCCCCCAGAGAGCTTTGCCACTCGGGTGTGCTAGGATCCTGTCAGCTAGCGTAAGTGAGTCAGGGCGACATGAGGTCACAGCTGCTCAGCTGTCCGTCTGGTCTATTTTCAACGGCAGTACGAATCAGCGCTTCTGTCTCTGCAGCTCTGCCAAGTCTTCACCTCGTCTCTTCGATGCGCGTCTCAGCTACCCACAAGCGTCGAAGACACTTTCCGGAAAAAGTCCAGTAGCCTGTCTCTGCTTTCAACATTTTGTGGCTTCATGAGTGTTTAAAAGTTTTTTTAAGAGGCATGCTGAGCTAATGATCAGTTACACGGTCCACACGGTCCTATTTTGTATCGTAAAATATAAATATTAAAACAAAGGAAGTGCTACCCTTTAGTCTGTATTTGTTAAGTGATGACTAATGCTAACAAAGGCAATGAATAAAGGGAGACAAATGCCTTTTCCTTCCGCTGTGAGCAAAAGTTGCTTTTGTACTCAAGGGAATACTAGTGTGAAAATGATTTTAATGTGATTTAATAACAACATGGCAGCACGGAAGCTGAGAGGTTAGCACGTATCCGGCACAGTTCTGAGGTCATGGGTTCAAATCCAGCTACCAGCCTTCCTGTGTGAAGTTCGCATGTTCTCCGTCTCTGTGTGCCCTGCAACTGGCTGGCAACCAGTTCCGGGTGTCCCCTGCCCACTGCCCAAAGATAGCTGGGCATGGGCTCCAGCACCCAGGTGACCCTACTGAGGATAGGTGGCGCAGCATCAATGGATGACGATAATGACGTACCAATGGCCTTAGTGGCATCAAATAGACACAGTAGTATTTTATAGCCTTTTTTTAATTGCTGAGACACATTTCAGGATATCTAAAACTAGAAAGAATCATATTCTCTTTTTTACCACTTTTTCTTGGTGTCTTTCATCCGTGATGCTATTTTTGCTGATTTTTCTTGACAGGCATTGCCTTGAGATTAGATTTGAGAATTTTGTGGTTGCTGGGATACCTTTTAGTGCCCACTTTGGGCACAGTGTGTCGTGGTAAGATTTTGCATTTCAATTGGTAATGCTTCGGATTGGATGGCTGGATGGACAGATTGACAAAAGGACAGATAGTAGGATGGATACATGGATTGAAGATGGTTGGCTGGATGGATGGATGGTTGGATGAACAGATTGATGGAAAGATGGATTTACAGAAGAATGGCCATTCGGATAGATTTATTGACGGATGAATGGCTGAATGGATCGTTAGTTTCATGGACAAGCTGGTGGATGATGGATGGTTTGACAGATAAATGGTTTGACTGATAGATAGATGGTTTAATTGCTGGAATGATGGATTGAAAGGTGGTTTGATGGATGGATGCATTGGTGGATGGATTGATGAGAAGGGATGGATAGATACATGGTATGACAGAGTGGTGATGGATCGCTTAATGGTGGATGGTTGGATCGACGGATGCTTAAACAAACAGACAAACGGATTATGGATGGATGGATGGATGGATGATGACATATTGCTGGTTTGATGGATGAGTGGATGGCTTTAATGATGGATGGTTTGATGGCTGGACCATTGGATTGACTGATGGTTTGACAGATGGATGGGTTGATAAATGGATAGATTGTTTAACAGATGGGTGGTTGGGTGATGGTGATGGATAAATGAATGTATGATTAAAAAATATAATGTTTTCTATGTACATAGATGGAGCGATGGATGGAAGGCCAATCTGAGGGCAACTGAATGGATAAAACTGGCTCAGGATCACCCTGTTTTGAAGACTGCCTCCTTCAAACCTTCTTTTGTTATTTTGAAGTGCCAAGCTGAATATTTAGAAGGAAAATCAAAAGTGTAGTTGTTGCAAAGTTCTTCATGAATGAATTAATCCTTCAACTTCCTCCTCCGCATCCTAAAGTCATTTAAAAACAAGACTCACGCTTTGCTTGGTTTGCCGCAACAAAACCTCCTATTTCTCATTTTGACACCCCAAGAATTCGGTCATTATCACCCCTCGTTTATCCCGAGTCTCTTTGAACGCGGCATCCCTCCGTGCTCGGCTTATTTATGGCCCCCTTTCTTGTTCTTCTTATCATCCTTCATGAGCTCGGCCCCCTCCGGCTTCACGCAATATTTTTCATTTTTATCATCTGTCAGTCAAACTCCTGCTCATGTCATTGCAAACGTTCTTTTGTCTGTTGCCTTGTGCGACACCAGCAGGGACGCCGCCTAGATATCGTGAAGAGATTTCAGGAAACATTGAAAAATGTTGATCCACGTGGAGTGCCACATTTGATCTTGTTATAAACAATGTCCACTATGTTGTTATCAAAGACAAAACAGACCATTCTAATTTAAACTTGTAGTGTAAGTGCATATCATTGGCCTCAATTGAAATAAAAAGTCGTGAGCATTAGTGTCAATGCAATAGTTAGTAGAAAGTACACGACTTAGAAAATTTTTTTTTCTCAAAAAACTTTTCTATTTTCACCCATGTCAACAACACCAGGAAAAAACAACTCTCACATCTTTGTGGAATTCACAAAGGCGTTTGACGGTATTGTAAGCCAGGCTAGTTCAGACCATCAAACAGCTGTGCACCAATAACCAGCAGTGCGGTACTGATCAACAGTGACATAAGGCTACATTCTCTATCCAACTTTATTTAACATCTACCTGGAGAGGGTCATGACCAATGCCCTGGACCAGCATGAATATACAGTCAGCATTGGGGGACACAACATCACTAAACTCCCGTTTTCTTCAGATTTGGTCTGACTGTCTGGAGAAGAACAGTACTTTAATATCTGTTTGACAGCTGGTCAAAGCCTTGACCCAGTATGAAATGGAAATCAGCTGCAGAAAAAAAACCAAAGTAATGACCAACAACCCCCAAAGTATCATTACAAACATTACCGTGAACCACCTCGAGCTCGATCCTGTCAATTAAGAATTTTTGGGTTGTACTATCAGAAAAAGGGTCAGGACCAGTAATCATTGACTGAAAGACTTAAAATTCAGTCGTCTTTCCAGACTACAACGTATCTAGAGAGACGAGAACATTGCAGTGAAATAAAGAAATCTAGAATCATGCAAGTGCTGCTTACTTCCTCTTTGTCTGCAAGACGAGGATTCTCACAGTAAAGCTGGAAAGAAAATTCCAGAACATGGAGATACGATGCGACAGGAAATTTTTATGCATCAGCTACAAATCCCATGTGACAAACGAAACACCATCAGAGAGAACATTGGACCCTACGAAGAACTGTTGTCAACTGTGTGTAGACAAAACCTGCAATGGTATGGTCACATCAGAAGATCATCAGGACTGGCCAAGATAATTTTCTAGGGCACAGTCCAAAGGGGCAAAAAAAACCAACAACATCAAGGAATGGGCATGTGCCAACTTTGCTACAACCCAAACTAAGGCCAGGAACCTCCTACAGTGGAAATATCTGTCCAGCATTGCGTCTTTAGTCGTCCCGACGACCTAGGCCACATATGTCAGAGTCAAGGCCCGCGGGCCACATTAGGCCCGCGAGAGGGTTTTACCTGGCCCGCGTGACGATATCAATATATTATTAGATCCGGCCCGCAGGCCGCTGCAAGCCAGCAGCCCGCAGTATGCATGAATACTACATTTCCCACAATGAACGGGGACGCGCCGAGCGGGAGCAAAGCGGGAGGCGGTTTGATTTATTCAGCAGTCGATCAGCAGCAGTCATTAGCATAACAGCAAAAATTAGCCCACATATACCCATCAACAATGGCTAAACGGAAGGTGGACACTGAAAACCGGGGCTTTCAAACAAGGTGGGAGTTGGAGTACATGTTCACGGAGGTAGCTGGAAAAGTATCAGCGTCAGCCTCAAACAAGTAATGTAGAGTTGTAGTAATACAGTACTGTATATAAATGTATGTAAATACAGTAATAATACAGTAATGTTTCCTGTGCAATTACACATTTAAAGTTTTTACTCCGTTCAAGTTTAAAAGTTAAATATGCACATAAAGAAGGTCTTGTTTTTTGTTGTTTCCCTCGGGAATTTTAAAGCTTTATTGTCTATGTTGACTATGTTGTTTTTGTTTGCCGACTCTGTCCTGGGAGTGTTTCTTGTTTTTCGGCTTTTCATGGAAAATAGATCTTGATGTGGACAACAGTCTTTTGATAAAATTGTCTCCTATTTAGCAGAGAAAATGTCTTTTGATTTTTATTATTTGTTAATCAGTAATTCCTTTTTTTCACACTAACCCAGAGAAAGCCCAGAAAGGAAAGTCAATGTACATTTGAGCAGGACAGATGAGGTCCAGAGTGTTGATTGCTATTGGTTTTAAGTAACAAGAGATTTTTGCACTTTATTTTATTGTATTTTGAGGCAATATTTATTTTTAATAATTGCAGATGATTGAATGATAGAAAATGGTTATGAGTTGTTGTTATGAGATATGTTATGAGTTTTTTTATATAAAGGACATTTGTATTTTGTGCCTGCTGAAATTAAAAATGACTGACAGAGTCATAAGAAAATATTGCTTTATTTATCCAATCATATTGTAATATATTTGTTGTGTTTTCAGTAGGTTAAATCTTGGTTTCAGTAAAGATTGGACAGTCCGGCCCTCGGCTTGTAGCCAAATGTTTTATTTGGCCCTCCGTCCATTTGACTTTGACACCCCTGACCTAGGCGGTTAATGGATCCATCAAAACTAAACCGTGATATGTACCCGGGACAGGCCCAAGCCTTCATGCGACCCTAAGCAAAATTAAATTTGGGGCCTCCTATTACTTGATCATTTGAATACCTAGTAGAACTTATTCCATGTTCTACTCCAAGGTTGGGCAACTATTTAGAGTCAGGGGCCGAATATGATATTTACTTTAGATAGATTGGTTCCATCAAATTGCTTTTGAAATGACCACAAATAGAGCAAAATAGTATATTAGGTCCTTGTTTTACGCTCTTCACTTGCTATTTACTTTTGAAGTATTACTGCAGGTGTTTTTAGGGTTTTTCAGTATTACCGAAGTTGGATTTTTACTGAAGTTCAGTAGATTTTTAGTGTTACTGCAGTTTTATTTTTGTAGTATTTTTGTGATATTTCCATAGGATAATTTTTGTAGTATCGCTATCGGGGTAATTTGCAGTATTTCTTTTGTAAACCTCTCACATTAGTATTTTTGTAGTAATATTTCTAAAGTAGATTTTTATATTATAGTATTGTGTATTGTTATTTTTTTTAGTATATCAGTAGAAGTATAATTGATGTATTTCCAAAGAAGTATTTTAGTAGTATTTTTGCAGATTTTTTGTAGTATTTCCATCGTAGTATTTTGGTCATATTTTTAGTATTTTTGTAATTTTAATGTAGTTGTCTTTTTGTAGTATTTTTGGAGTAAATAATATTTATTTTTTAATATAGTATTATGCAGTAATATTTTTGTAGTAATTCTATACATTTGTTTTATTTTCAGAATGAAAGCAAAGTAATATATAAGGTCCCTGTTTTTAAGCACTACATTTAATATTTCGTTTTGTAGTTATTATGTAGTATTTTTGTTGTATTACTGGAGAAGAGGACACACAAAGTGACAATGGGGACAATGTTGGCACCAAAAAAGTTACCCACTCTTGGAGGCCCCCTAGTGGTTGTGGGGCCCTATGCTGCCACTTAGCTCGCTTTTGCCTGTATTTACCCGTAGGTGTGATGCGTATAATAAACCAAACTTACAGTGTTCCTGCCGGATAAGCTAGAGCAGATGGCATCAGTTTCAATCTTAATTCCGCCTGTCCTTTGAAAAGCTGCCCAACCTGGAAGTATGTAAATGAAACAGGAAGTTCGTAATGAATTTGGCAAATACAGAGGATGCTCTACTTATGAACGAGATCGTTCGTAAGTTGAAGTTCTTCGTAAGTTGCTTCAGTGCTATATTTTGTATGTTTAAGGTTTGTATAAGTAACCTGTATTGTTTTGTACTAAAAAAATAAACATTTTATAAAATAATATTCTCTATAGACATACATATAAAGTTGAGTTTAACTTTCTTTTGGAAGATGCGCTTTAAGAGGTCCCCCTCCGTGTTAAAAAGTGGCAGAAAAAAAGCGAACTTACCTTTTTCTCAACCGCATAGAGCTTTCTTATTACACTTTCATTTCAAATGAAACGGCTCTCCCCTTCTTTACACCTTAAACCAACCATATTGAATGGATGCACCAGATATTAAACAATAAAAATGTCAAAGTGGAACTAGGAAATGGAAGCGGCGGAGAGAAGCACTACAGTAATGTCCTGTACTCAGAAAAAGGTGTACACAATACTAAGTCTAACTTAAAGCAATGTCCGGATATTTTTCGACACCCCGAAAAAAATGTTCGTATCTACTGTTTTATGTAAGTCAAATGGTCAAGTAGGGAAGCGTCTGTGCACTTTGTAATAAGCAATATATTCATTTTAAATGTAAATATAATTAATAATTAAACAATAAAACATTGCGTGCACCACTCCTTTAAACAAAAAAAAACACCTACATTTTAACCCATATAGAGAAAGGCAACTAACATTTGTGTTAAGGGCAACACTCAAGTAAAGATAAAAAACACATTTAGATCCGATCAAAGACCATTAGTTTCATATTTAAAACTTGCTCTATCTTCTGTTAAAAAAAGCAATGTTGTTTATATGACATTTGTATTTTTTCCGCTTGTTATTGATAAGATGTTATTTCAAAGGTGACTTTGGTAGCCACAGGGCATGGTGGGTAATGAAAGCCATGTTCCAGGGCAGACTGGCAGCTAGCGACAACCCCTTTTGAACTGAACAAAATAATCTAAAATTTATAAAAAAGAAAAAAAATGATACCTTGAATCAGTGAAAATGGCCACCAATGGGGTATGATTCCATTTTTTGTGGGGTAGTTAATAACATATGGAAACTATTTTATACATCAAGGAGATTTCTTTTCCGAAGATGGCAAATGATCAAATCCTATATAAAATTCCTCGACTTGACACATGCATACAAGTGCTCACGTCTGGGATTTTAATGTGCCTGCAATGATTTGAAGATCCATACTTTTCGGCCGACAGCAGCCATATGTCAATTTGATGCCCGAGCCAAAATGGACATTTTTTATTTTATTTTGGAGATGACCCGTTTCCTCTCTTTGACAGTTAAATGTGGCTGACTGATGACTGGAAGTCTATCGTTGTATTGGTTGGACAGTCCTTGTGATGGATGTTTTGAATGGCAAGTCAATGCATCTGGATGACGTTTAGTCTTTTTTGAATATTCAAACAATTGTCTAAAATTGTATATTAATGTTTTTTTGATTGTCTTATTTACCTAAAAACACCTCTTTTAAAAGTCTTAAAGCTAGATAAATAAAAATGCAAAGCAGTCTGAGAGTTCCATTTGCCTAAAGATTTTGGAGACAAATCCACCCCCCCCAAACAAATACAGTGAAGAAAATAAGTATTTGAACGAGGAGAAGAGAGAGAGATCGTAAGACACAAGGGGAAACGAGTTTTTCCCCAAAACTTCACAATACACGACCCCAGTCATCCTCTCTTTAATGCAGTGCATTTGTCCTTTTCTATGTGCAGAAAACTACCCACAAAGCATGCTGCTCCAACCCCCATGCTTCAAAGTAGGGATGGTGTTTTTTGGATTGGTCTCTTCAGTCGTATTCCAACCAAACGCGCTTAGTGGAATTAAGACCGAAAAGTTCCATTTTGGTCTCATCTAACCCCAAAACTTTCTCCAATTACTCCACTCTATCATTCGAATACATATGCAAACTTTGACTTGACATGTTCTGGTTTAAGCAGGGGAACCTTCCGTGCTATGCATGATTTCAAACCATGACGTTTAAGTGTATTACCCACAGTAACCTTGGAAACGGTTGTCCAAGCGCTTTTCAGGTCATTGACCAACTCCCGCCGCCTAGTTCCGGGCTAATTCCTCACCTTTCTTAGAATCATTGAGACCCCATGAGGTGATATCTTTTGAGATTGACCGTCATGTTTAGCTTCTTCTATTTTCATATGATTGCTCCAACAGTGGATCTTTTTTCACCAAGCTGCTTTGCAATTGCTCCGTAGCCCTTTCCAGCTCCGTGGAGGTGAACAATTTTGTTTCTGCTGTCTTTGTACAGCTCTTTGGTCTTCACCATGTTACAGGTTAAAGTCTTACTGATTGTTTGGGGTGGACAGGTGACTTTATGCAGCTAAAGACCTCAAACTGGTGCATCTGATTCAGAATGGTACATGGAGTGCAGGTGGACTTCTAATGGGCGGACAAACTGGTCTTTCAGGGTCAGAATTCTAGATAATACACAGGTGTTCAAATACTTATTTGCAGCTGTATCACACACATAAATTGTTAAAAAATCATGCATTGTGATTTTTGAATTTTTCTTTTTTGTTTATCTCTCACAGCTGACATGCACCTACGATGAAAATTTCAGACCCCTCCATGATTCCCAAGTTGGAGAAATAGCAAAATAGCAGGGTGTTCAAATACTTATTTTCTTCACTGAATATATAAATAACGCTCTAACCACTGCGCTGCCGTGCTGCCCAGTTTACGAGTCATCAGGTTAATACTCCCATGTCCAACATCAAAATGGCTTACTCCTTTACTCTATTAGTTTAGTTTATGATGACCAGATATGAAATTAGCACTGAAAACGTTATAATGACAATCATAAAATTTTTCATAAAATTAGGGTCTATGTTTTTAATTACCCTCAAATTTTTCTGATATTGAGTCTTCAAAACGCTGTCCAAACTTATAAAGTGCGTATATTTTAAGTTTCATCTTCTTACATTATCACTTGTACTCTCATATAGAGGCCGTTCAAAAATTGACCCACGGAAGCTTCTATTCTTAAAATTAGTTTTCCCCCTAGAAGGAATTATTTTATTTTTTTGCTGTTAATTCTGTACTATTGACTTTTGCATCAAATTGCATTTTGTACTGAATATTCTTAGCCACTTAATAAGGAGCAAAAGTTGATTGTCACCTTACGAGTCATCGAGTTAACACTCTCCTGTCCATGTTCTAGTAGAATTTCTCCGTCACTGCATTATTCCTTGTCGTCTTGGATAAAGAGTTTACGATTTCTGCATATGAAATTGTGGGTGAATCACCATTTTGATGAAATGTGCATCCTAAATAAGCACCAATAGTTTGTTATTAACTTAGGAGTCACCAAGTTAACACTCCTGTGTCCCCCTTCATGACGGCTTCCTCAACTCCATTATTCCTTGTCGTTTTAGGTAAATAGTTTGTTTTCTGGATATGAAATCGCGGGTGAATCACCATTTTCATGAAATGGGCATCCTAAATAAGCACCAAGAGTTTGTTATTAGCCTATGAGTCACCGAGTCAACACTCTCGTGTCCACCTTCAAGACAGATTCCTCCTTCTCTCCATTATTCCTTGTTGTTTGGGGTTAGTAGTTCGTATTTTCTGGAGCTGAAATTGTGAGAAAATCGCTATTTTGTGCATCCTAAATAAGCAACAAGAGTGATTAGCTTACCAGTCACTGGGTTAACACTCTGTACACTTTCAAGACTGCTTCCCCCTTGACTCCATTATCCCTTGTCGAATCGACAGCTCCGACAACATTATCCTCTTAAGAATGTCCTTTACTTCAGGATGCAAATGAAGCCTGTTTCTCCGAGCAGATTGTGGCTCTTGTCTGCTTAATTGCGTGCAGCCACGGTTTTCAGAGAGATCCTATCTCGCCCGCTTGATTTATTTTTGTTTACCTTCATAGAAAAGGAGCACAGCCCAAAAAGTAAAAGAAATTGAGCAACACTTTGTAAAACAATAAAATAAGACACAAAGCAAGATTTTATTTAAATATGTACATTTATACACATGCGACCATACACGGTGATAAGTGACGAGTAGAAGAAGGGGGAAGAAAATAAAAAATGGAGTTGGATATATTTTTATGATGACATGATCATCTAGCTCGGGGGGTTTTCGAGCTGGGAGCTACTTCTCGGATATTAAGTAGTAGACCCCCGGGATGTGTCGTCCCCGCCTTATGACGTTTCCACTTCACAGTGTGGGATAAGCTGTTTTTTCGACCCCTCTTTACAGCATTTTCCCAACTATAGCAACAAAGTAATTTGTGTGCCCAAAAATGTTATACAATTCGAATTTAGCAGTGTTAGGGAATACATAGAGTTACTCTAAGGTGGCTATCTGATATCGGTCGACTATTAAATGCTGGTCTGCTGTTGGTTTGTGTAACAGCATCATACAGAAGCCATTGGCAGAACTCCCTCCCACAATGCCCTTCTCTTTCTTTAGTTCAGATTCGAATGCACGCCGTAAAGACTTTGTGAGAGTAAGCAACTATATTTTTAGTACTGGATTTATATCCGCTTGCAGTGATGCTAAATGTCACAGCAAAAACATTAGAACCATGGAACGGAAGCATGTGACTATCAAGTAATATGAAGAAGGCACGCGCATCATTAGCGAATATGTTGAAGCAATAAACAATTGGGATGATAATTAAAGATAAAGAGGCGATTAAATCGAGGACATTCTCTAAAGGCCCAGCAATCCTTGCAGGTGGAAGTTTTAGAATTAGTTTTAATTTAAATCCTCCGTCTTCGCCCCGCTTACTGCATCCACTCGCTACTCCGTTCGAGCAGTTAAGGTCACATCACACCTAAGGTAAATAGAACAAACTTTTTACTTTACACGAATACTCATTCTGTCATGTGCACTGGTTTTACACACAAGTAGAACTTACTATGAACAATTTTGTTATTTTAATGTTCTTATCTGGGATACCAGGGGTATAGAACTAATTGCCATAGGTTTCTATAACCCCACTATACAGCAATTTCACTTTGTGATTCTAGGTCAGAATGGAATAATGTTGTATCCTGGGGGTCTACTGTGATTTGATGTAATTTTGTCATGTTTTTCATTTTTTTATTTTAGAAGTACACTGGTCAACACAAATTGAGATTTTTTTTTCACAAACCGAGTTTAATTCTTACAATCTTTCTCTGTGCCGTGCGATGTTCTTATATTCATTTTACATGATGTTTCTGTGTAAATGCCTTAGAATGTCTTATATTTTTATCTGTATTATATTTAACTTTTATCATCTTCATATTTCAATATTTAGTGTTATTTAGGTAAACATTTTAGCAACATTTTGGGTATTTTGTTTTAGTAGATATTTTTATGTTTTTTTTTTTTTAATTTTGGGTGTTTATGGTTATCTAGGTACAGATTTTATTTTTTCTGTTTATGTCTATGGAATAAATTTTGATACTTTAAAATGCGTCGGAACCAATTATTATCAATACCATTACTTCATATGGGAAATAATGTTTCAGTGCCTGAACAATTCCATTTTTGAACACCGAGCTTAAACCGATTATGGTGGAGTATCGAGATATCACTGTATTTGCATTTTTTTTTTTTTTAATGTTAAGCTAGTCTCTGAAATGGCCCAGGAGGTACACATGTGCTCTTTGGGGCTCACTAGTACCCATGAGTACTATGAAGGTGACCCCTAATCTAGTTTTTATGTATCATTTTGTAGATTTTACACAGAGACGACATACAATCTTGTTTGTTTTCTCGTTATCATCGGGAAATGAATCATATAGGTTAATTTTTCGGGCACAATGTAACGGCAGTGCCATGATGTTCCTAAACACAACACACGTGCTTGGCCCTCCGACGAGATTGCCGGGCTCCTTCCGCGAGACAAATAAGGATTTACTTGTAATCTATCGGATTTGAGAGGAACGTTCGGTATTGCGGGGGAGGCGCCGGGGTGCGTTTGTTATCTTGACCGCTTGAAAGGAAAACATTTCTCGCGTTAGAAGTGAACGCACAATGAAGTCATTAAGAAGGTCCAGCACAATGGGCTCCAGTGTGCTCAATCTGGCAACGTCTGAAGAGTTTTTGGAGGGCGACCGGCGATTTGTAATTCAGATTTAAAGTATAGAGGAAAAAAACATAATCGGAATATTATAAAAGAAACATTTTTGGGGATATTGGCAATAGGAAGTAGCGTATTTTCCGCACTATAATGCACATCTAAAAGCCATCATTCTTTCAAAAGCTGACCATGCGCCTTATAGTAAGGTGCGCCTTATATATGTATTACTCGAGGTTTTGCAACTACGGTAAGCAGCCACGGACTCGATTTTCCCCTGTACAAGAAGTAGAGTGTGGTGCATGCTGGGATATATATATATATATATATATATATATATATATATATATATATATATATATATATATATATATATATATATATATATATATATATATATATATATATATATATATATATATACCGGCGTTTCATTTCCGAACCAATGAGTCAATCATTTGATTCGGTCACTATTGGCAAAAGTTATTCGGAGGTAAAAGAGACGGGTCCTTTTTAGTATTTACAGGGTTGTATAGGCTAAAGCGGGGTAAAACGAAGCCTGCAAATGGCCTGATAATATGTAAATGAGTAAGTTAGGTTTTTTTACAGCCTAGAGAAAATAATTTCATGTGGCTAATCAGACAGCTAGCAACAAGCAATATCCATTGATGCAGAGATGCATTTTGGCAGATTTTTTACTTTTTTATTTGTCGGCATGATCCCGTGTTTTGGAGTAAATATAATTTACTAAATGTAAATATTTTACACGGTCGGATTCTCTACCCTCACGGATGTTAGGGGACCGTGGTTGCATATTAGCAAGGAATGTAATGGCTGCTAGGCAACGTCTTTGGTGAGCAGCCCCGGTTTTATATTTTTCGGTTATCTTGTTTCAGACTGATCGTGATGTTTCTGTAATGAGTATATTTTTAAATATCTTAAATTCTAAAGGTTTAAACTTTTCAATGATATGTGGCATGATGTATTTTAGTAGCTGGTGACACCGTGTCTATACGTGTTTGAGACACAGATTTGCTTCTCTAATCTGACGTCTGACGATGGGCTGTCGTAACATTAGGGGTTAATAGAAATTGACCTATCTGACTGTTTTGTTGACTTTCCTGCTGTAGCGCATTATAGTCCAGAGTGCCTTATGTGTGGAAAATAATTACCAAAATACTGTATTCTTTGGGGTGCACCATATAATCCGGTGCGCCTTATCGTGCGTAAATACAATAAATGCAATCAAGAAATGTGGGGGAGTATTGAATTTTGATGTAAAATAACGCTGGGTATGTTTACATGTAGGCAATAATCCAAATGGAGATGGGGATAAAGGACTTCTAGGGCAATTTTTATCAATTGTTTACATGCCTAGAGACTTAAAGATAACACATAATATTAGTATCCGATTACAAGGGGTGACGAAATGACGCTAATAGACGTCGAATCCCCTCTTATGTTTTGACATTAAAGGATGGTTTGAATTCATGTCACTCAACAAATTCAACAAAATCCTCCTAAATTAAGCTCCATCCCTGTGTCTTGTATGGTTACAAGTGGTCTTCGTTTGTGGCTTGCCAGAAGCAAAAAATTACCGTATGCAACCTATTTATTCGAGTGTAACAAGTAAAATGTTTTATGTAAAAAAAAAAAACTTTGAGTTGGGGCCTGGGGTGACAAGCTTCAATGTATTACTGTACTATATTACGGTATCTGCGTAATGATTTATCAGTCAAAGATATCGCTGACCACAATTGCAAAGCATGACGTGTAAACACAACATTGCCAATGGGGCATACCATTGCACAAAGGCAGGGTTCACAATCCCTCTAAATGTTTGTCACTCAGAATGCTTAATTCTAGCCGGGAAAAAGACGAAAAATGAAATTAGGGGTGCGCGTTATTCACATAAGCGTGCTATACTAGAATAAATACGGTACTCGCATTTTAGCTGAATTTAAGGACCATGAAATACAATAGTGAAATCAGAGTGTCAGCTTTTATGCGTATAAAACAAAATAAACACAAATGGCGTAAGTCAAGAACAGCCATCTAACTTTTTTTTGGGTGGGACCACATGTCATTCTATTGTGATTTCCTATGTTTTGTTGCCTTTTTGCCATAATAATGGGTGCCTAGAAAATTTGTGATATCTAATCAGAAAAGGAAATGCTCGCGAAATATGAACAATGATCAAGTGTGACAGTGTGTAATCTTTGACCACTAAGTAATGCTGTTCTGTGTAGTGCAAGCTATAATGAGTGCTAAAAAGCACAAATAAATTAAATATATTGAGACTTAAAGGGACAAACCTAACCATTTTCTTTTACTTTTTGCCAACCCTTACGCAAGCTTTTGTTTTTTTTCAGGGTACCCGTGGAAGCAAGATGGCGGATAATCATATCACTTCCCTCTAGGTCAGTATTTTTCAACAGTTGAGTCGCTACATACTTTTGGGACCTTTCTACAGAAGGTTGCGGGTCTGTGCCATGGCAAAATAATGCTAATAAGAAAATTAAACTAAGGGTCATTTATACTCCTTAAAAATAGATGCTGATATTTACCCTGCCTGATCTCCTCTTCCTGTTAACTCAATCAACCCCATTCCAATTGTGTTTGAGAGGGACAACATCTCATTGTGATTTAGTGTGTTTTATTGCCTTTTTTGCTAATAATAATGGTTTCCAAGAAAGTTAATGATAAGGGGAAGGAAGAATGGAAAACAGTGCCAACAACAATCAAGTTAATGATAAAATAATTTCAAAATATGAAAACTGTGCACGAGAATCTGCCATCGAAGCGCTGCTTAAAGGTAAAAACTTGTTCTCTTTGATTTTTATTCCCGGTACAGTAATACTTTTTCAAGGGGCATACGTTCCAAAAAGCACCCGCAAAATGGGTGAAGTAAAAAGCTTTATTTTATTTTTACAATTATTATAAAATTAAATACTCCATGATACATCAAAACTAAAGAACAAACTCTTTTCACAGGATCATGCATGTGTTTAAGAAATAAAAGTATGTTTTTTATTTTCAAATAATAAGCTGGGAGACTGTTTATCCAATCAGAATGCAGAACAAAATGCACGATAAAAATCTGTGAATTAGTAAAACTGTGGAAAGTAAACCACATTATAGGGAGGTATACTGTATATTAATCTTTATTATCATTGAAATAATTATTTTTGTACATTACAGTAGGTACATTAATACTTTGGGTAAGTATTTCTTAGCGTATGTGGATATTTTAGAGCAGTTTTGAGGAGGGGGGGGCTTTAGATGTAGACTTATTTGCAAGAATAAGGTACACTATATACAGATGGATAGAACTGTATAATTGTATGTGGGTTCCGAAAATAAAGTAAAACTATGCCAGAGAAAGGAATTTATACAAATAAGGCTATTTAGTGAGTAATCCGCAGTTTTCATGTATGGTTGTCTCTGTACTACAAGTTCCACAGTGCTTTGCGGTATAAAAATATCCCGGATGAGAGAAAACTCTGCGTGAGCACAAATAATCTGATTACTAGAATGTGTATACATTAACGAGCAAATAGAAACTGAAAGAACTAACCCAACCAATGCAATCGAAAATGTCACAGTCTCACTTTAATTGGATTACTGTGTGTTTACATGGCTTTACGTAATCGGAACACTTGCTATTGTTCGTTTCCTATTGGATTAATTTCTGCATGTTCCCATTGCGGGTGTGTCCAATAAAGTGCTGAAAAAAATAAAACAAAAACAAAAAAGCCGCCCCTTTTAACTGTCAATCAGGAGTATACATCCAGCATCTTTCTTATAAATACATATTTTTTTCTACCAGGCGGCCTGTGACAACAAGGCACTCTAACTCAACCACATCTTAACTCCCATTTTTGCACTCTGCCCTTCACTCGCACCCCTCACTCCGCTATCCCTCTTCTTTCTATACACAGAATAATCTCCAGTTTTAGATTTTCAACACTCCGGGTCTAAAATTATATCAGCAACAGTCCAATTGTTCACCAAGTAAAATTTTGCACACCAATAAGTGTTGTAGAAACACCAGTTCAGTTAAAACAATCGTTGTAATAAAGACACTCATGAGTGTTGCTATTTTTTAACACTGAGAGTGTAAAAGTATATCAGCAACAGTAATTGTTCACAAGTGTTGGAGAAACACCTGTTCAGTGTAAAAATGTTTTAACTGGGCATATGCTATGATACAATTCTTGTACACTGAGAGTGAAAAAATGATATCAGGAATTTAGATTTCACGCATTAAGTGTCGGTGAAAACAATTTTGTGTAAAAAATGTTAATAAGTGGCCACGCCTATGAGTGTCACAATTATTTAACACTGAGAGTGTAGAATTATGTCTGGAATTGCAATTTTTTACCAATGTTGATTTCACACACCATATGGTGATGAAAAACATGAGTTCAGTGTAAAAAAAGGTAATATGTGGTCACACTCATGAGTCTTTTAAATTTCAGACACAGTGTAAAATCATCCCAGAAATAGTCATTGTTCAAAAATTTGGGATCTCTCACACTGTAATGTGTTGGAGGAACACCAGTTCAGTGTCAAATGTGTTATTAAATGGCCACACTAAGGAGTGTCATATTGTAATAACATTTTAACACTGAGAGTGGTAAATTATACCAGCAATAGTCATTGTTCAACAATTTTGATTTCTCACACATGATGTTGGAGAAAAGCCGGAAGAGTGTAAAAAAACAACAACAACAAAAGACATCTAAACAACTTTTTAGTGGTAATCTAACAGTGGCAAATTTGCTGCGTAGGATCCGCACACTCACGGCCAACAACGAGGCGCTCTAATGGGGGAACATTTTTTGCCATTTCTTACATTTTTTGTTCAGGTTTTTTTCTGCCTACATGCAATAATGTTCATTTCCACAAGCCAACAAACCAAAAAGACGATGCACGCTAAACATTCCCGAAATCTTTCGACACTGCTTAAGTTTTGCATGGAAAACTCCGCCCTGAGCAGCCGATCAAAGCTCCACGGGTCGCTAAGAGCTTCACTCTGACTCTCAAACTCGAAAGCTCCCTTACACAAGTATAAACGGCGATTTGCGTGTGCGCCAGGGCGTTCACCTGGCTGTGCGCGTTCTAATCCCAGCCAAAGTCAAATCTGCTGGAAACCATTTATCAATCTGGCATGCTTTCTGTAATCCTCACACAGGAAATATGTTTTTCTTCTGCGGCGGCAGAGAAACCGTGCGTTTTTTTTTAGTGATCCTTAAGAGAGTGCTAGCAGCTCCAGATCAGGCGGCGGGCGGGGTCCAGTTTTTCCGAGATCCACGACGAGACGGTCTCGGATTCCAGACGGTCTCGTCGGAAAGCCGACGTGGGTTTTGGGGGCGGGGTTTAAAGTCGTACGAAGTTTCACGGCGCGACGTCAAAACAGGATCCACCAGGAGAAGAGTGCGGCGATGAGCATAGTGAGGGGTCCTTGATGGATGTTCGACGGGGAACCCCCGACCACTCGTACCGAGGGGGGCCGGGCCGGGTTCTCTGGCCTTGTTGATCCGACTTCACTGGAACTTTTTGTGTGTACTGTAGGATAGAACAAAAGAAAAATAAGAACAGCAGCCAAATATTTCAATTGATATTTCATAATAAATCGAGAGAACAACAAAAGAGCGGCCATTAATAAATTAAGTGTACAAATTTGGTATGAATAGAACTGTTTACCATTTCTAACAATCAATAGATTTAGGGATTAAAATGTAAATAGAGATGGAGAATTGGTTTAATAAAGCACACGATTGATATAAAATGATTCCACTCGTTAGCGCATCCACAGTTCTGAGGTCATGGGATCAAATCCAGCTACCAGCCTTCCTGTGTGGAGTTTGCATGTTCTCCCCGTGCTTGCGTGGGTTTACTCAAGGTACTCCGGTTTCCCTGCATCATCCCCGTGACCCTACTGAGGATAATGGATGGATGCATGATTCCATGATTCCATTTCATTTCATGTTCCTCTAGATCAGCCATTTCAAACATAGGGCCCGCAGGCCGAATAAGACCCATTGGATGATTTAACCCGGCACGCCATAAACATCTGAGGATGTAGAAAAAGAAGCGAGTCTATAGAGGATTTTTTTCAAAGGATTTTTTAAAACAAATCCAAAGAAATTGCTCTCTCCCGCAGATAGAGGCCAGTGTTGAGTTTAAATAGCGTGGTGAGTTGGTTTAGGTGTAAAACTGTAGTCACATTCAATGCCAAACATTATAATATTGTTTCACCATTCTCTGTGGATAAATGTATAGTGTTTGGAGTTGCCATTCTTTTACTGTATCAGCCCGCCTGAGAACAGAAAGTCTGGACCCAGCCCTAGAACCAAGCTCAGTTTGACATTCCTGCTCCTTTGTCTAAACATGCACTGGAAGTGTTTTGGACTAGCCTTTATTTTTCAAGAGCACCATCTTGAGGAGAAAAACAATTCACAATTTTTTTCACAGGTCACAGGAACTCCTCCATTTACGAACCTGTTATTTTCCCAAGTATGTGATGTAAACTGAATTGTTTTTGCGTAGATCTGATTCCTTTGCAAAAGGACACCTTCGTATTGATAGTCTGGCTTTAGGACCTGAGCAGTCACAATTTGAGCAGCCTTATTTTTCCGTTTACAAATGACAAGGCAGTAGCTCAGGAGGTAGAGCGCTCGTCATGGGATCAAGGGATCCCAGTTCGAATCCCGGCTCGTCCGTGTTACATGTCGAAGTGTCCTTGGGTAAGACACTGAACCCCTAATACCCCCAATAAGCAGGTTAGCGCCCTACATGGCTGCAAGGCCGCTATTGGGAAATGTGGAGCACATTGCAAAGCGCTTTGGGAAGTCATTGACTTGAAAAGCGCTATATAAATGCAGATCATTTCATTTCATTTCATCCATTAACAATTTTGTTACGTTCCTACGCGGGCAATGTAAACTTAATTTTTGTGTAGTCCATAGTAGCTTGAATACTTTCAATAAAAATGGCCCTAAATCAGACACAGGCAAACTACGCCCCGGAGAGCTCGTTAGTCTATTGAATCCAGCACAACAAACAAAAATAAGTAAAAATATGATTTTTAAAAAGTAACAGTAATATTTCGACCAAAAGGAACCCAATCAAACCACATTAAACATGTTTTCGAGTAGAGCAGGGGTGTCCAAACATTTGAGTAAGCAGGCCAGAAGCTTAAATATGTGGGGGCTGACCATTCAGCTTGGCATTCTTTGAACAGTCTTTAGTAAATTCACCCTGCCATAATAGGTTTTCAGTATTTGGCGATCAGTCTCGCGACCCCGCAGCATTTTCATTTGACTCGCAGGGTCTCTCGGAAAAGTGGTGCTCTGCCGTTAAAACATCTTCTAGTTGCTTTACCTTTTCGCAGTGTGCATTTAGCTTTTTGTACTTTGTCTGGCAGTGCCTCTTGATATTAAAAAAAGCTACACTCTCTTTGCAAATTAGTCAGGCAGAGTTGTTTCAGATTTTGATGGGAAAAAAAACTCCAATGTCCACCTGTCCTGAAAGCAGTGGCCCTCACAATCAGCTTTCCTTTTTTTTTTTCATTCACAGTCGTCATGTTGGAAATGGGTTAGGCCAAAAGTCTCACAGAAAGCCAAGGGCAAGAAGGCCAAAAGCTACTGCCATCATTTACGAAATGGACATTTTTTTGTTGTTGCTGTTCAAATTTATTTTATACTACGGTCAACATAACTGGTGGGCCAGATATTATTAATGTTATGACAGACGCCGCAGGCCAGTAAAAATGTAATCACGAGCCGTAACTGGCCCCGGGCTGGACTTTGGACAAGGCTGGAGTACAAGATCTGTTCCCAGCTCCACCATTGGTGATCATTTAAAAACTAAAGTAAGGCTTTTGCACACACTCAGACCCACTCATCTAACTGGAGCAAATAGTTTTCATTACAAAATACCAAGTTTACTTCGTTTTGACTCAATCTATAGTTAATATTCGAACCATAGTGAAAATTGGCAGATGTGGTGCCCGTAACCTCAAATACGTTCTAAACAAGTGCTAATTTGGCGCACGCTCTGCTGCGACAGCACTGACTGTACCAACCTAAGGGAATCAGACAAATAAAAAAATAAAAAAGATGACACGCAAGCTTGGTCACCATTGGTGGAATTTAACAAGATCATTGTTTTGCCTAATTAGCGACCATGGTCTCACTCTTGTCCCCATTGTCCCTTGTAAAGTCCACATCATAGAAAAAAAAACGTTATACAGCATCTTGGCGGCAATCGAAAGTGTGCTGCGCAACTTCTCTAAGATGCGTTTTTGCTATTGGTCGACGTCAATTGGTTTGCGTTACAAAATTTGAAAAATGCTGATATTCTAACATCCGAACTCCCCCAATAACTTTCTCACTTCATTAAGTTCAAAGTCTGCACTTTTATTTATTCGCTATGGGCTCGAGAAATGCAGTAATGCTAAAGAGAGAAGCAAAAATCAAATTAATTAGTTATGTTTCCTTCCGACAAAAAATTCAAACCCACCCCTATCCTCAATAAAAATGACTTTGACACGAGGCATTGTGTTTTGTCACGAACCCCGACTTAAAGGTGTGAAAGGTTTTCATCGGTGTGAGATTAGCGCTCGAAAGTTGTTTTACCTACACAGCTCTTAGCCGTTCTCCTCAAGCAAACAGGGGTGACAAGATCAACAAAGGCAGGTTGTGTCGTAACGTTTCGGCCCATAGAAAAAGAAAACAGGGCTGAGCAAACATTGCGTAAGCTTTTCAATGGAGAGGAAAGTACATCAAGGAGTGCCTATCCGAAACAACTCGGGGCCCAAAGCAAGCAACCGCTGGATGAAAGATCGACCGCCTACGGTCAAAGATCAACTTCTGAACCTATGTAATATGTTATTGTTGGAAAATGAGGTCAAGTTTTGTGGCGATTCCAAGATGGAGGCCACGTGACTGGAATAAAACACAATTGTGGGCAAACATTGTGAGTCGCAGGAGGCATTGGGTTAAAAATGATGGCCGATTTTATTTTGTATCTGCCAATAGACTCAAATCTAATACCTATTTTGTAAGAGCCCTCTGCCAATTTTTTGGAACATTTTCTAAATTCATCTTAAAAACAAGAAAAATATGACCCCTTAAATGAGCAAAAAATGCTTACCAACGGGGTAATATTTTATTTTTTACAGTGTAGTTAACATGTGAAAACTATGATATACTATATTATCCCTAGGAGAAGCAAAATAATAAACGCTGTCTCTTTAAGTATTTTCTTAAAACATGCAAATATTTTCCACCATTTTCTAGACAATTTTCTCAATTCATTTGAAAAATAAAATTAAGTATCCAAAAATATTTTAAAAAATGATACCTAAAATAAGCAAAGCTAGTTTTTATTTTTTTAAAACCAAATTTATGAAGTGTCCCTTGTTACTTGAGTATTTGAATGTCCCAAATCTAAACAAGGGACACTACTACCGTATTTTCCGCACTATAAGGCGCACCTAAAAGTCTTAATTTTTTTCAAAAGCTGACCATGCGCCTTATAACACAGTGCGCCTTATATATGGCTCAATATTAAATTCGCAAGGTCTCGCAACTTACTCAACGGCCGCCGACTCGATTTTACCCCGAACGTGGAGTAGTCCGCGGTGTATGCTGGGATTTATATACCGGCGTTTCATTGGCTAACCAATGTGTCAATCATCATTTGAATCGATCACTATTGGCTGAAGTTATTCGGAGCCTCGGATTGGCTAGATGGCCAAAACAAACCCTGCAATCGGCCGAGTTTAGCACTGGCGTAGCAAGTCCGCGGTGTATGCTGGGATTTATATACCGGCGTTTCATTGGCTAACCAATGTGTCAATCATCATTTGAATCGATCACTATTGGCTGAAGTTATTCGGAGCCTCGGATTGGCTAGATGCCCAAAACAAACCCTGCAATCGGCCGAGTTTAGCAATGGCGTAGCAAGCTTGCTACAGTACGCCATAAAGAAACATGTTTCATTAGTCTGTATTTGTAAATATTCTACTCTCCTGGATTTACTTCACTCACGGTTGTAAGAAGACCATGATTGCGTATCATTATTGAACGTGAGAACTTAGGTGAGTTATGCGGCTTTATATTTTCCCGGTATCTTGTTTTAGAACGATCTTGATGTTGCTGTGATGAGTTGAGTGAATTAAACTCAATTCCAAGTGTTTATTGTCATATGCACAGTAAAGTTGTGAGCGAAAAAGAAAATAGAAACACAGAAATGTTTGGCATTTCTTGAATCCCAAGACTTCAACCTTCCGAATGATATTTGAAATGACGCATTTAAGTGACATCGTACGGACACCGCATCCGCACGTGTCTACGACACGTGTTTGCTTCTTTGCAAGCTTTGGGAATGTTAAGGGGGTAATCAGTTGGACTGAATCATCTGACTGTTTTGTCGACGTTCCCATTGTAGCGCCTTATAATCCGGTGCGCCTTATCTATGGAAGATATAGGACCAAAAACTATTTTTTGGGGGTGCGCCCTATAACCCGGTGCGCCCTATAGTGCGGAAAATACGGTACATACATTTAGTGCTTGAAAAAGAAAATAAATATATTACTTTTTGGACAGTCATATGCCCAAGTTGCAAGGGACACTGTATTAAATATGAACTGGAAAACATAGCTACGGTTTTGTTTTTGTTTTTGCATAAAATGTGATAAATATATTGACAAAAGAAATATATATATAAGTACAGAATTTTTTTTTTCTTGAGTGCAGCACACAATAATTCTATATAAAAAAAAAATCACCTTTTTTATTAGGACACTGGGGACAATTTTGTCCGAATTTTTGACCACTTTATTAGTGATATTTTGCCGGATTAAAAACCCAGCTGGGCTGCATGTGGCCCACCGGCTATAGTTTGCCCATGACTGCCCTCCATTATCTCCACACATCCGCCGTGTTCATGAGATAAGGGTTTGGCACTCCCCGGAGAGAAGCAATTGTTTCTCGGCGTACGTTGTTTTTATTGTCCCACATGACAATAGACAAAGAAGTCGTTCATCCTGAATCTGATTGCGTTTATTGTTTTCTCAGAAGCGCTTCAAATGCGCGAAACATCACCCCATGATAACAGGACTGCTAATTACAAAGGTGATAAAATAATTTACCTGGCAGGATAAAATCCTTGCAATAAAATGTTTATATTTCTTGTATAATTTATATTATATAATAAGGGTGAAGGGGAATTAGTCCAGAGCCAGTTTGATGCCATAAATGCAACACCGTGTGCAAAAAAATATATATAACACTTGGCAAAAAAGAATGCTTCTTTTAAGTGTATTTTTTGTTTTTACCATGGAGTGAACCCTCGTTTATCGCAAGGAAATGTCCCAAAATTTACTGGAAAATCTGAGAAGAGCAATTAAAAATAAATGATTTTTAAAAAAAATTATTTTCCATTTTTCAATTATGGGTTTTAAAAGAAAACTAATTTGCAGCCAAGTAATACAAACAGTGTCAGCGAACATGTACACTAGACCACCGCCTCCCCGGCTTATAATGCCCCCGACTTATTGGCAATTTTTGGGCATTTTCCCTGGTATTTGATATCAATAACTATTTATTTCATGTGTGATAAAATGAACACAATTCAAAATTTGCGCTGATCGTGTGTATGACAATTTACGTCTCTAAATTAACTGTCTGATAATGGTCGACTTTATATATAATGTTGTTCTGGTATGCGTCACGCCATAATGAAAATGCCGATCTGCTATTGGCTGAACTCCCACAAAGCCTTTCTCTCTTCATTCAGTTCATAATATCTGTTTGTGTTCTTTATAAAGACAACAAGTCGGCCATAGAATACTACAGTATACAGACGTTCCCCTACTTCTGACCATTCGAGTTAAGAAAAACGGTAGTTACGAAAAAGAAAATTCGGGATATCGAAAAATACTTGGACTTTGCTGTAAGTTAGATTTTGTATTGGGCACCTTTTTCCAAATACAGGACATTACTGTAGTGCTTCTTTGTGCCGCTACCGGCGTGTTGCGCTGTTAGACGTCACCCAGCATCCACCCCATGAAGAAATCCGGCTTCCTCTTCCTAGTTCGTGTGCAAACATTTGATACTGTACCTCTAGCGTGCTAAGAACTTTGAGATTTTTATTGTTTAGTATCTCGTGCATCCAATTAATATCGTTCCTAATTTGTGTGTATACACACTGCACTGTATCTCTAGCACGCTAAGAACTTTGACGTTTTTATTGTTTGATATCTTGTGCCATTCAATATTGTTGGGGTACAGTGAAAAGAAGTGGCAAGCCGTTTCTTTTGAAATGAAAGTGGAATAAGAAAGCTTGATGCGGTTGAGAAAATAGTTGGATCCCTTTTTCTTCGTCCACTTTTTAGCACGGAGAAGGAAGGCACAGAACTCTTGAAGCCCATCTTCCAAAAGTGAGTTAAACTTAACTTTATTCATCTTTATAGAGCATATTATTTTATAAAATATTTATTTTTTAGCACAAACCAATACAGGGTACTTATACGAGCCTTAAACATACATATGTAAACCTTAAACATACAAAATATAGCACTGAATTAACTTATGAACAAATTAAACTTGGGCAAGTTGGGCAGCGTCTGTATTTTTTCTACTGTATTTATTCACTATGGATCCCGAAGCTTGCTGCGATGCGAAAAAGAGAAGCAAAAACATGATAACCATGGCACGGAGCTTGTGATTATCTAAAAATATGAAAAGGGTGTACAAACCAATATCCTCGCTAAGTTGCTTGGCCAAACGACCAGGATTATTACTTAAATAATATGGCAATTAAAGCCAGGAAATATGGGCATGGCAATCCAGGCAAGTGCAAGTTTTAGAATCTGTCTCACTATTAATCCGTTGCTGTCATCCTCCCCTTGCATCCACCCGCTCTTCCACTTGACCAGCTCTAGTCACATCACACCACAGGTAAATTAAATTTCAGTTTTCCTTTCCATGTTTATTTATTTAAAATATTATCTAATCATAGGCATGCATATCACACATAAGTAGTACTTAATATATACTATTCTGTCATATTAATTCTTTTACATGTAAAACCAGGTGTTCAGAAGGAATTGATAAGCTAATACCAAGGCTTTTTATGCCCCGCTATACAGCATTTCACTTTGCGATACTCACATTGGCGTAAGGTAGTATCCCGGGGTCTATTGTACATGTTAAACAATATTGTTTAACTTGGGAAGGAGCACACTGGAGGAGCAGCTGGTAAAAAGGAAGTAATGTCGGCGTAATGACGGAGCTCGTGCGATAATGACCAAAACGGGGGGTAAGATGGAGAATCGGAATGGGGGGCAAAATAAACAGTATGTTTGACTCCTCAGATCCAATTGAATATCCGTCATCAAGACAGATGGAATCAATCAATTGAAGGCTATGCCGGGGACACACATCCATAATTTGCTTTTTCAATTTGGCACAATTTGCAGTCTGCCAAGGGGGACATGAAGAACCCACAGATGCAAAGGAGACGGCTTGTTGCCATGACGACAGACGGCGGTACTCAAGTTACTGTATTTTTGTACTTTGTTTTTTGATTGTACTTGTGAGTCTTTTTTGTGCTTAAGTTCTTAAGAATGATGGGGGAGATGCTTCGATTTTCATGGGAAGTCTGTTGCATTCCTCCAGCCAATGGTGTCGAATAGAGCAAACACAGGTTTTTCTTAAGGGTGGGTGGGTCGTTTGATAGCTCAACTACTGCCGTTGTAGGGGCATCATTTCCTGTGGTGTGTCTTGGGCAAGTTCAGCTAGGTGGCACCCATCCCACTCCAGGCCAACAAATGTTTTCACCCATTCTCGATCCGCGTGTGAGCCAAATGTGCTAACCATGTTAATGAATATCTAAATGAAATAGCAAAATAAATGAATAAATAAACAAACAAAAAAGCCCTGCAATTGGCTGGCAACCAGTTCAGGGTGCCCCCTGCCCACTGCCCGATGATTGCTGTGATGGGCTCCAGCATCCCCGCACCCTACTGAGGATAAGCGGTGCAGCTAATGAGATGCGATAAGATGAGACAAACAAAAAAACAAACACACAAATTACGTTAATTAAAATCTTGCCCTTTTGTCCTAAAATTTTAAATATTAGTTAAATTATTGTCCTTTTTAACTCTAAGGATTATATTGGTAAAACATATTTTCGAAGATTTATGAAATCATTAAAAACACTTAGTATTTTTTGTGTCAGTAAAAGTAACTTGCAATGAGTTTTGCTCATTTCAAGTATTTTTTCATTATTATTGTCACTTTTTGGTTACTATTCATCTTATTTGACTTTTTAATGTTTTTATATAAATTAAAGAAAAATGTTATTATTGGCATGTTATTTTGCTCATTTTGAACATTCTTCTTCTTATTATTCATTATTAAATTCAAACGGTTACTTTCCATGTCTTAGAAAATGTTAATATATAATAAAAAATATATTTAGAAGACTGACTAATAATATTGCTTGTTTTCTGGATGATTCATCTCATTTAATTATTTTAACTCAAGAAACCTATCTAATATGGCAGAAAGCAATTCATTTTGCTGATTTAAGTATATTTTGTCTTATTTTCCTAAGGAATATTTTACCATTTTAAATAAATCGTTTTCTATTTATAGAGTTCATTTTATGGTTTGGGAAAAAAACACAAAATGAGATCCGCAAATTAGAGTTCTGATCATTTTAAGGATTATGACTATTTCAGTTGAAAAATAATTTAAAAAGTACATTAAACAATCAGACAATTGTGCTCATTATAAGGTTTATGTTTATACTTTCATAAAAAAAAATAATAAAACACACACACACATCTATCTATCTATCTATCTATCTATCTATCTATCTATCTATCTATCTATCTATCTATCTATCTATCTATCTATCTATCTATCTATCCATCCATCCATCCATCCATCCATCCATCCATCCATGCACCCACCCACCCACCATATATATATATATATATATATATATAGTAAAAATTTTAAGAAATAGACTCAATAATTAATAATAATAATAATTAATATTGAAGAATAATAAATTGTAATTATATGAAGTAAAAAATACACACATAAATACTTTATATGAAATGAGCAAAATCACCTGCCTATAGGGCAGTGTATTCATTATAGTTACTTGAACTATTTTCAGTGTGGTAAAGTAAAATCTGAAAAAAAACAAAAACGAGTAAAAACACGCTTGGGAAACTGCTTTCGAATTTGGAATAGCCCAAGCAATAACTTGTTCATTAAAGGTTTTCCCAAATTAAAGCCTTGCCCCAGGTTAAGTTCATTAACATGTCTTTATTTCAAATCTCGTAAAATGCAAATGAACCCGGAGGAAAAACAAATCTCCCCTCCCAAAAAAACAATTAGCTGCAATATCATCATTGAGAAAAAGCAAAAGCAGCTGTTCGGAACCAGGTCAGTCACGGAGCCGAGGACAAGCCGTCCCTCAGGCCAGGAAGTCCGGACGGGGGCGAAAAAGGGAGGACAAGAAAACTGAGTAGGGGGGTTGAAAAGTGAACGAGATAGACAACACAAAATTGTCACCCAAGAAATTTTGTTGCTCAATAAAGTACCGCATTTTCCAGACGATACATCACAGGTTTTTTTCAGTTTGTCCGTGGGGTCAACTTATACTCCAGGAACGACTGATATGTGAATTTATTAACACATTATTATATTATTTCACATGGTATTTTCACACTAAACCTTATGCGGGAAATTATTAACACACTATTTTCACACTCAACAGCCAGAGGGCGTTTTAGGCCTGTGTTGATAATTTCAACATTGCCGGGAATAATTAAACAACTGAACAAAAATGGCACCGAAAATAAAATTATATTCTGCAGATTGCAAGCTGCAAATATGAAATATACAGCCGAAAACGGTAATCGAGTCTGATGTAAGGGAGTCTGACGAGTCTGTTGATGAGTCTGACATAAGCGACATGGAAGAGGAAGTGGCGGTGCCTCCCGAGTTGGGGGAGTTGTTTAAAAGTGACACATAGGATAAGGATTTCATTTGAATGTCATGTTTTTTTCGTTTTTATCAAAAAGACCCGAGTTAAGTGTTTATAGTTGTTCTATGCAAAATGAACCAAAAAGTTTTGATTAAAAATTGATCAAAATTGTGTTATTTTTGACCCAACAGACCCAACTGCTCTGTTTTCTTCTATGTGACATCAACCCCAGACTATGTTTGACGGAAAACACATTGTGGGAATGCAGTTGGACGGCCAAAACTAAGCCCCGCCTCCGTCGCGCTCGTCGAAATCCGTTTACTCCTGCCGCTGACCTCGAAGTTCGAGTTTGATGAGAAACGGACACTAGCTAAAGAATCGAAACAGTCGGTGTTATTGGGTCTTCATCAAGGTCGTTTTTTTATGATGACGCAAAGTCGCTTTTGAAAATGACCCCCGAGTATAAACTGTTTTAGTCTCGGCGTGCAGGGAATCCTTATTTGGGGTGCAACTGTTTTTATGCGAGAGCATCGCCCGGCCGTCCGTGATTTTATGTGCTTTGTTGCGATCGTTTCTCTGC
This sequence comes from Urocampus carinirostris, assembly GCF_059441175.1. Classification (NCBI taxonomy): domain Eukaryota; kingdom Metazoa; phylum Chordata; class Actinopteri; order Syngnathiformes; family Syngnathidae; genus Urocampus; species Urocampus carinirostris. The sequence continues at coordinate 56,527,593 of NC_142349.1, read as the reverse complement.
TCGAGCATCGCAATGTGTGACCTTTTCGGAAGGTTTGCTAGCAAGAGAGACCGAAAAGAAAAAAGCGAAATGAGGCTTTTCTCGCCTCCTTTTAAGTGTTTGCACAGATTTGTGTTTGAGCAGGGAGGTTGATGTCGTTTACACATGCCAGACATGAAGCAAACTAGCGAGGTCCCTTTCTCAGGAATCCTGTCTACCATTATATTTAATGGTGCAAGATATTTACAAAGGAGATAACAGCAAAATATGATGTCACAGTTATCGACCAACAGAAAAAAAAAGACCTGACATAAGTTACTTGAAGCCACGCCATGTAATTCAATTAGCCAACACGACACTCCAGCTGGATGGTTAGCGGGCAGAGCTTCAGGGTTAAACTCTGACTATCGCAGCTTTCCCGTATGGAGTTTGCATGTTCTCCCCTTGCCTGCGTGACTTTCCTCCGGGCACTCTTGTTTCCTCCCAAATTCCAAAAACATGCATGTCAGCTTGATGTGCAGGTCCAAATTGTCCCTAGGTGTGAATGAGCGCGTGAGTTGTCTGTCACTGTGTGTCCTGTGACTGGCTGGCAACCAGTTCAGGGTGTTATTTCCCAACTACCGGAAGTCTGCTGGGATGGGTTACAGCTCCTCTGCGATCCTAGTGAGGATAAGCAGGGCAGAATATGGATATTGTTTGATATATTCCCGTTAGGGGCAAGTAAGCCTTGATCACCATGCTTTGTTGGGTTATAGTCATTCTCATTTCTTCTGGTATTCTCATTCTGCTCTTCATTGTCATTTCCTGTTTTGTTTCTGGTTTCTTTTTTTATTTCATTAGCCAAAACTACCAGTAAGAAAGATTCTAACTTTTTATGTTTCTTGTTAGAATACATTTAGATTTTCTTTGAAATTGTTGCACAATCTGGTCGTTTCTCCACTCTACTTCTCCGTAATGTAACTTGTTGACACTCCTTAATATTCAATCAGCCCACACTTCTCATGTTCCTCATTAGAATATGGTTTCATTTTGTATGAGAGTAGTAGCAGAGTTTGTTGTGTCTCCTCTCTACATAATAATTAGTCACTCGACGCCAAACTATTACATTCAATCAGCCAACACTCCTTGGTGGAAAGATTCCAAGCATTTGTGTTCCCCAAATTAAGATTTTCTACATAAGTTCTAGATCATTTTCGTTAGGCGGACCAGATGAAAGCCTAATGGGCCGCATGAGGCCTGTGGGCCGTAGTTTGCCTACCCCTAACTTAATGAGTTCTCAAAACAAAAACAAAAATAAATAGAATTTCAGAATCTGGTTTGCGTCTTCTAGATCGCTCCATCCAAGACGGGCTCCTAAACGAGCAAAAGGGGCCCTCTCATCCAGGCCAGCAACCGACCTAGCAACGGACATGGCTGCACGGCAACTGCGAAACGGAATCCTCTCTATGCCTCGTCTGACCACGCCGCTCTTTGGCAGGATTACGATTTACTCCCCCAGGCAAACACAGTAACACGGACAGAAACAAAAAGCTAAAGAGGCCCAGAGGGGGCGCCCTGACCCCCACCAGTCAATACAACATTCTTAAAAGGAAGAAAATCAAGGGGAAAAAAAATCGTTTTTCGGCTGGGAACAGCTCACAATGGGTCTCAAACAGACATTTTCTTTGTCTATTGTTTTATCAATTCATCGAGAAATTATGTTATCAAAAGTCTCAAGATTGGCAGTATATGATGCATTAATTATTTTCGGAATGTGCTAACTGATTCAGTGTTTATCAGATAAAAGGGAAAAAATAATAATCACGATCCAAAAGTCCAGAAGTTGAAATTCCAAGGATTTAAACAATTACTCGTAGTAACTAATCGATTATTAAAAATGATGACTGTAAACTTTGGTAATCAGGTTAATAATTATTTGTTTATTACAAAAAAGTCACATTGTAAGGGTGAATTTTAAATATTTTTTATATACATTCAAATATTTTAATATTTTTCGCGCAATAATTCACAAAAAAGGCAATACAAATATTTGAATGAATTAAAAAAATACAAATAAACATGATTTAATGGATAAAAACCTTTTATGAATTGTTTTCATTTTATCAAGAAAAACAAGTAAATAAATTGATAAATACAATTTATATCTAATTCATTTAAATAAATATATTTGACATGTTTGTCATTATAGAAAAAAATCATGGTGTGATCATAAACGCAAAAGCAGTTTTAAACTATTATATCCAAACTATTTTTAAGCAATAATTCAAGAAAAATACTTAATGAATGATCTTAAAATGCAGTGACAATTTTGTCAATTTGAACGTTTTGGAAAAAGGAAAAAAAATACAAATTAAATAAAAATCATGAAGTCATTGAGAAAAACAAGTTAGAATTAAGTTAAAATATGGTGAAACTAACGTCATCAAATTAATATAATTAATATGTAATTCAGTGAAATAACAAAGGTAAGTTCTTTTTTTACTTACAGCATGTTTTTCATTGTAACACAAAACATGGTGAGATTGTTAACACAGAAGCAGAACTCTTTCCCACAATGTCTTTTTAGCTTGATGTGATTTTAAAGATCTCCCCTTACCATTCAATCAGTGTCGTCCCTGATTGTGTTTGAGCGGCATCACATCTGTTTTATTGTGATTTAGTGAGTTTTATTGCATTTTTTGGCTGATAATAATGGGTACAAAAAATTTTAGTGAGAAGGGTGAGGAAAAAGAGAGAAAAACGATTTAGTCTGAAAAGAAAATTATCGCAAAATACTAAAATTAGGGGCAGCACGGCAGCAAAGTGGTTAGGGCGTGTGCGACAGAGGTCTGAGGTCATGAAATCGAACCTTCCTGTGTGGAGTTTGCATGTTCTCTCCGTGCTTGTGTGGTTTTCCTCCGGGCACTCTTGGTTCCCTCCCACATTCCCAAAAACATGCATGTCGGGTTAATTGGCCGGTCAAAATTGTCCCTAGGTGTGAATGAGCGAGTGAGTTGTCTGTCTCGGTGTGCCCTGCAACTGGCTGGCAACCTGTTCAGGGTGTCCCTAGCCCACTGCCCGAAGATAGCTGGGACCAGCACCGCCGCAACCTTACTGAGGATAAGCGGTGCAGATAATGGAATGGATGGACTAAAATTAGGTACAAGTGTCTACCATCGAAGCGCTTCATAAAGGTATGGTGAATGGTGTAATATTAATTTTTATTTTATCGTTATTACTGGTAAATAAATGTTTAAAACCAACACATTTAAATAATTATCATTGTTTAGATACACACTTTTTTATATTTTGGGTATGTATTTTCTTTAAAATTTGGCCATTTTTAAGCGCTATTAGGCCAACATTTTATCTCAATCAAAATAAAGCTTCATTCATGTGTAATCAAATCAAGTATAATTTAGTATTACTTAAATTTAACACAGAAAATTGTACTTGTTTTTTAAAATTTGAGTGAAGTACAATTTTCTTGTATAGTAAATGTCATATATTAATATTCTTATTCTACAATAGAAATGGGACATAACGCAGGCAAAGCCACCCAAGCCATCCAATGTCTCATGGTCATACTGTGTCCTCTTGCTCCCCTCTTGCTTGATCTCTGCTGCTTGTCACCCTGATTACACAATCAAGAGGGACCACATCTCATTTAATTGTAATTTAGTATATTTTATTGCCTTTTTTAGGAGGTCAGCCTGTATGTCATTTAGGCTTATAGGCAAGTAATACGGTTCTATACATGAATTTGTTACTCATGTTTAACATGCATATACAATTGTACGTTTTTTTTTTTTTTTACCTGTGGTATGGAGGCTTCGGAATGGATTAGCTAGATACCATAGGTGTCTATCCCCTTCAGAAAATTTCACCTTGTGATCCCCACTTCATATTAGATTAATGTTGTATCCCTCTATGTATACAGTAGAGTAATCCAGGGCTATTTGACACTTCGGTTATCACTGGTTCACTGCTTTGTGGGTTTTGATTTGAATTGTCTTTATTGTCAATAATATCAACGTGTCGTGATTTGTGTTCTGTAGCAGACAGCAGATAGTTGTATGTGTGTGTGTATGTTGGGTGGGCAAGACTGTTTGTTTGTGTGACTGTGATAGGCTGGTGTATCCTGTCAGCCAAACAGCGGGCGGGGAACCCATGTATTTTTACCTTCATGCACTGTAACCTTGACTTAAGTTGCTTCTTAATTAGTAATTTTGAGCCCTCATTTTTGTGCTCTGGCAAGATTTTTTTGTGCGCTGAGAATGTGCGAGCATTGCGCAATTGCGCACCCGCGCAGCTTATAGGGAACACTGGTTACATTACTCATGAAACAGACGACCTGGAGCTACAACTCGTGGGAAACCGCTCCAATCGGGAAGGGTCTATTTTAATCATTGAGGAAACCTGGCTCACACCAAGGATACCCGATACTACAGCGCAGCTAGCCAGCTGCTCTCTAAATCGCTTTCTTACACTGAAAGGAGAAGCCCTCCAATTCCGTTGTACTTATGCAAAACGACAATAAAGACCGTTCATCCAATTGCAATTCTGTTTTCTATGTTTTATTTGTAGAGCTATAGTTTTTATTTTGTTTATCGTATACGATCGTAGGATGTCATCTCGGGGTAAGTTTGACCAATAGGGCTTTAATGAAGGGGCAATACAGCTTTGCGGAACTTCACCTTTTGCAGGGTTCTGTTCCCCGTTGACCATGCTAACCGAGGGATAACAGTAAACAATTTATAATATAATATTTATTTGTAATATAAATGTTTCTGCAGCATCACACTTCCAACCCACTCACTTGCATTCCCCTTTTCAAACTCATCGAGGAAAACGCTTTACGGCCCCCTTCGGAGCATCAATTTGACAAGCACACACAGCTCACAAACCGCGTTGTCCCATGGAAACGCCTTTGGCAGGTGCTACTTTGTCCTTTCAGATCGGGACGGCGTGAAGGATAGCGGTGTCATAAAACGTTATAGAACGTCTCCACTTTAGCGGGTCTCGACGGTCATCAGGGCGCCGTCTGCTCGCTAATACGGCAAGAGAGCCTGCGCCGAGGTGAGGAGGTGCAAACGCCGTGACCGGCCTACCATCAATTCCACTCATTTAACTTGTTTCCCGTTTCATCTTCAAAGTGCTAGTAAATCACCCGGTTGTGGTATAAATGTTTGATTGGGAGGAGGGGTGGATGGATACTTTGATGTGATGTTTTGCATAAAGCAGTTTTCAAATCAAGACAGGGCTCAGAGCGAACTCTAAATATCCGTGGTGAGTCATAAAGGGGCGTCCACAGGACAAGGCACGCTCATTCTAATACAGTAATCCCCCAGGTATTGCGGATATTGGGGGGCAGATTCCCCCCACGAAACGTGGAAATCAGCAAAATAGAAACCTTAGTTTACGAATAACATCCATATTTATAAATTATAATTAATTTTGTTGTTTTATTGCATAATATTATGAATTAAAGACCCAATTCCACTCCAAATTGCATAATACTTTGCCGTCGTCATCATGTGTCTGTAATGGAAAATTGCATTCACTTTCCGGTTGTGTTCTACAGAAATAAAACAATTCTCAAAAGCGCCAGATAACCACTAGGGAGTGCCAAAAACACACGTTTGGCTACTAAGCAAGTTTAGGGAGTGGAGAGATCCAGTTTGTTGGTGATAGAAAGCATCCCCTCTTTAGCCAATCAGAATGCAGGATACGATGCACGATGAAAATTCCCAAAGCAGTGAACCAGCGAAAACTGAAGTGTGAAGTAGCATAGTGTCTCTGTATATACAGACGCTCCCCTACTTACGGCCATTCGACTTATCCTACATCTACCTAGGAGTGCAACGTATAATCTCGTTGTACAAAATGTTTCAGAACATTGATATCAATGACAACAAAGACAATTGAATTCAATAGATTGATCAATTGCAAAACAATGGATACAGCGGGAATCAAACCTGGGTCGTGGGAGTAAAAACCTAACCACTAAACCACAAGTAATACAGATGGCATTCAAAAGGCGTTAGATTTTATTTATTTATCACACTATTTTTAATTCACTGTACAAGAGACAGAAGTTAGATGGATGATACTGAAAGTTAGATATAAATGCAAAAATGCCCGACAAAGGAAACAACTCTTAGGTTTGACTTAAAATAAATCGGACTTTAAATTACATTATATAAATACATTGTATATTTTATGTTGGTACTGTATTTATAACCATCTGGGTGGTCTTGGGAGTAGGGCGCCCGCCCCAAGACTGGGAGTTCGCTGGTTAGAGCCTCGGCCCAGTCATACCCAAGACAACATCGGTACCTGTTGCCTCCCTGCTTGGCACTCACCATTATGGGTTGGGACTGGGGGGTTTAATCACCAAATAACTCCCAAAGATAGGTATTGCGACACATCAATTGGGTTAATCAAGGGGGCTGGAAATCCCCTCCTCTGAATCAATTTGCCAAAAAAAGAGTCACGAATGCAAAAATGTGAGTGTGTTCTTGACTCAAGCCGCCTCCCACTTGGGGAATATGGCTGCAGTATATACATACTCTGTAATATATACATGCATACTGTGTTTATAGTTTATGTTATAAATAAATGAATTTAAATACTTAGTCACTTACAACGCTTAGTTTAAGCTGGAAAAACTGTGATAGCTCATTACACACAAGTATGTGTTATGCATTAATTAATACAGTATTTAAGATACAACACTATATACATTAGTCTGAGAGTGAGCGCTGAAGCATGTGAGCTACAAGTGACGTAGGCTAAAATGTTTCAAACATCCTCACATGACAAAAGTGCCGTGCGTCAGGAGAAGCATCACCTGTCATAATGGAAATATATCATTAAAATAAATGGCAAAGTCCCTTTTCATTTACCCGCACACTTAAATATGGATTTTTAGCTCTGCCAAGCAAGCGATGAGTAAGATGTAAACATTTAGTTATATAACTGACTGTGCCTCACCAGACACTAACATCAGTGCATAATGCTCAGAGCCGTGAGTAAACTTAAATAATTAGTTGGCTTGCTTGGGGATCAACCCCTTATCTCTGTGTTTGTAAGGCGAGTGCTTAAGTAGGTGAGCTACTGGAAATATCGATTAAAATGAAGTTATGCACATTTGTTTCAAGCATGGGTGATTCATAAAACAGTAAGTGAATTTAACATTGTTTCAAGCATGGGCGCCTACCGCTTAAACCCAGGGGTCAGGAACCTTTTTGTCCCAAAGAGCCATAAACGCAAAATATTTTTGGAGAGATATATACCATACACATTTCAGTCTCCAGACAAAATCAAAATTTTCAGCGCATTTAGTTCACCGTGAAACGTTAGAGGGTGTGATACAATTTATGATATAGGATTAATGACAGAGCCTGTGTCCCATATTAACAAATAACCTACTTTAAACTTGTCTCCCTTCCATACAGTTGCCATGCCGCCCAATCGGCCCCGCCCGTGTGGCGCCAGCTGCGGCTCGTTGACAGATTGGCTCTCCGTCTATTTAAGCTCAGTGTGGTCTTTCTTCTTTTGTCAGTCCGTCAACAAACCTCTGCCCCGCAAGACGTGGGTTTTGAATCGGTCCTGTTTCCTGCTGGCATTTCTTGTCTGGTATTGTTCACGTTTATTTTTGTTCTGTTTAATATTGGTTTCCAGTTTCGTTCCCGTCTATTTTTGTTCTGTTTATTATTCTCTCCAGTTTTTGTTCCCGTCTAGTTTGTCCTGTTTTAATTCGATATGATGTTTCATTATCAATCCTGTCTGTCCCGTCCTGTCACCTATCGACCCCATTGTCCGATATCTACTCGAGCAATTGGTATCGATCTTGTCGGCCTCTGGCTTCCTATCATTTCACGCGAGACTGCTGCCTAACGTGCATGACTCCCCATTTCCCGTAAAAGAAAAGGCTTGTGTGAGAAACGTCACGCATTTAGGTCCTGATCCTGTTCCAGTTCTTGACAAAGGCTCATTTTAACCTTCATTTTTTTCATAAATAATGGTTTCAAAACAAGGTGCAGACAGATTTAATTTGTAAAAAAATGTCACAAAATACTGTAAAGGAGGATACTGACATTTACCTTTGGTGCAGACTTCGCTAAGCAGAGAGAAGTGCACCGTGTAAATACCCACCTCCCCACACCCCTACCGCTCACCCAATCCAATTGTTCTGTGTACTTGGATCGCGTTTCTGGTTGGGTAGAGTTTTTCCTGTGAGTTTTTATTATAAGGTGTCTCAAGAGTGAGCCTAAATTGTTCGATGGGATTCCATATGAAGGCTTATTTAGCGATGTACAGCCAAAATAGGGTCGGTTGGTGTAACACCTTGAATGTAAACTGGATATTTTCATACTGGACCGAAGCAATCATATTATTAGCACCGCGGCATCTATTCGCGCATTAGACTCGACTCCGTGCTAATCAGAATTGGAAAGTTATATATGCGATATGCTTTAATATGATTTTATCTCCAAGCCGTATGTAGTCATCAAGAGCCATATTTGACCCGGGATCCATAGGTTCCCGAACCCTGCTCAATAGAGTGAGTGAACTTAAATTTTTTTAGTTGACTTGGCTTAGAATCGAAATTGTGGTGATGTGAATTTAACCGAGCTGTTACATGGTTGGTTCAAGAATGGTCACATAACACTGAAAACAGTGGGTGAATTGAAATATATTAAGTTGGAGTCACATCGAAACTTCAACCCTATTTGTGGAAGACAAGTGTTTAACCAGGTGAGCTACTGGTTATGTGTAATCAAATGAGCTGGTGCAAATCGGTTTTAACAATAGTCACATAACAAAACTGAGTGAACTTAAATAACGTAAATTGGTTTGGCTAGGGATCATTAATTATAACTGTGTGCAAAGCAAGCGCTTAAATAAGTGAGCTCCTGTGGTTGTTGGAAAAAAGCTGAGCTGGGGCATATGTGTTTGAAACTTCTACATATATCGTTTCAGATTGTGAGTGAACTTATATCATTTAAGTTGGCTTGGAATCGATCTTGTGAATGTGAGTGAAAGGCGAGCTCTTAACTGAACCTAGGACATTGTGTTCTTCTATATCAGCTGGTCAGCAGATGTATCAGCTGTATCCCGATCGGACCTTATCATTATGATCGCCATTTCCTATATTTCCTGTATACTTTCATCTAGAGTTTAAGGGTCTTAAATATTGATGCTCCAGGGTATGGTGAGCTTTAAGAACAAACAAAGAAGACTTCGCTTGGACCTGGTCCACAGGTGGATATGGGAGTACTGTAATCTCTTGTTTATCGCAGTTAATGGGGACCAGTATTCTGGAACATGAGAAAATCCACCAAGTAGCGCCCCCCAGTGTCAATTTGCGCTCTGCCGGCCTCCGCTTGCTGTAGTAGATGGTCAAACAGGGATAATGCAGGGCTCCTACAGCTTGAGGAAAGTTAAATTCAAGATTTTTTTAAGACTTTTTTTTAAATGCCTTTTGAAATCAAATCTAAAGCCAAGTCAAGAAAAAACAAAATTGAAACAAAACTCCATTTGCCTTGTTCACATTACCTGACACAGCATTTAGCCAACAACAACCACTTCTCATTAAATTTACACTTTCCCATGGTCCAAAGTAAAAATCTCTGTCTGAAGTTGCTATGTGTGTTTTGGGTGGACCTAAGACATGCGTCTGTTCTGAAAGGCCCAAATGAAACCACATCACTGTTTTAATAGTTCTGTCATTGTGATAACGCCATGTTGCCATCAAAGTATATTATTTGAATTATTTAATATACAATTGATAAATGTTACTAAATCTTTTTACTTAAAAAAATACATCTTATTAATGTGTTCACGTTTTTAAACTTCCGAAAATTGGAATTTATAGAATGATATATTCAATGCCTTTGAATACTTTTCAAGGATCTGTGGGAAATATTTAATTGTGGCCGCACGGGGACAGTTCGTTTTAGTATAAAAGAACAGGAAATAAGCTGCCACACATGACCCAAATTTGCGCTCTTGCTTCCTGGTCTCACTAATAGTCTACTGGAGATAATGGATTGTCGCCACAAATGTAGATTAACTTTTGGTGGGCCAGATTGACGTGCTTCTAAACAAAAAAGTGAATTCTGCTGTTCCCTGCTCGCAGCAATAGTAGACCAGGGATAATGAATTGTGAGTTCACAAGTGCTGTTGAAATTAGGCAGAAAGAAATGGGGTCAATGCGTGACATAAATATGTTCTACCCACCTCTGCTCTCAGTAAACTGGGAATATTGAATCATGGCGGAAATAAAGTAACGACAAGAAAAGAGTTGTCATGGCCGACAAAAGTGCGGTCTGCAGGGTCCTGCTTGCAGCAATATGCAATCAGGTATAATGGTTCCCAGTCACACAAGTGCAGTTCAGTTTTTGGGGGACACAACGGCAAAATGGAGCCGCCAGGCCTGACACAAATCTATTGTGCCCGTCTCTGCTTGAACCAATATATGATCAGGGATAATGGATCACGGTCGAACATGCACAGTTCCCTTTTGGGTAAACAGAATGGCAAAACATTGCCCTGCCAGGCCAGAGTTTGCTCTGATGGTCCACGCTTTCAGCAATAAGTGATAATGGAATGTAGCCGCACAAGTGCATTTAACGATTTGGTGGACAGAACGCCAAATAGTGCTGCATGGCCTGACAAAAATAAGTATGCTAGTCCCTGCCTGCAGCAAAATGCAATTAAGGATAATGGATCACGGCTGCACAAATTCAGTTCACTTTTTGGTGGACAGGATGGCAAAAAAGAACCGGCAGGCCTGATAACATGATGTATGCTGGCCCCTGCTCACGGCAATATGCGATGTGGGATAATGTATCACGGAAGTAACAAGGGATTACAGTATATACCTTTAGGACTCGGATGTTACTCATACTTATATCCATCTGGACCTTTTGGTTTCGGAACAACTCTCTCCCCACTTTTTTATCTGACTTTCGCCTTCCATTGTTTTTCTATCAACTTCCATCTTGCCCGGCGGCGTTTTCCCTTTTTTGTCACGGCTTGGCACACTCTGCCCTGTGGTTTTATCGCAGCAAGAAAGAATTTTTGCTGCGAGGGCTCCCTAGGTGCACAGTCATCAAAGCGTAATGGTTCTCATTAACCGGCATCATCATTTCCTTTCTAAGCAGTGTCAGTAGAACCTTTATGATAACCCCCCCCTTCGGGCCTCTCAGCACTCCTCGGGGACTCTGGTCTGGACTCAGCGAGGATTTTGCTGGCAACAGGTCATAAAGCAGAGGAAGTGTAAAGAGTTACTACCTGATACATTTGTGAAATTGATACGAAGGATGGTCACTTGGAACTTTATGACGTGGTGGGCGACAGGGCGTTTATAAATGTCCTGTCCTCAATGTCTTCATTTACAGACGGTAGGAAGTAGCATTTGGAGGACGGCTAGCTTGCGTTCGAGTCTCGTAAACGCAACTTCAGTGGGTGGAAATTGAATTTAGGTGTCAGCATAACTTGTCTGACTAAACTTTTCAACCGTGAAATACAGTAGACCCTTGGGAACACGGCAGTAATCCATTCTGAGTAGGGGATCGTAATGGTGGGGTATAAAAATCTACGTGAATTCTCAACATTTCTAAGCCCTGATAACCCCAGATAAGAATCATTAAAATAACAATATAGTACATAGTAAGTACAACTTATATGTAATATATGTGTATATGATTAAATAACATTATATATAAGTGAACATACAAAAATTAAATTTTATTTGCCTTTGATGTGACGTGAGCAGGTACACTAGAGTTAGTGGGTGGATGCCGAGGGTCAGGGAGACGGCTTGCGAGGATTGTCATGCCATGAGAAGATTTTGTTGCTCAACTAGCCTCCTTATTTTCAATAATTGCCTCAATTTTTGATCGACTACAGCTATACACCTTAGCGAGGGTAATGAGTTGTGTGACTTCTTTGTATTTCTTGATAATCGCTAGCGTTGTTTCCATGGTTATCATTTTTTTGCTTCTCCCTTTAGCATCACTGCACATCTTATGACTAATAAATACAGTATTGTATCACACTAACTCACAAAATCTTTACGAAACACATGATTTTTAAATAAACAAAGATAAAGTCATTGTGGGAGGGAGTTCAGCCAATTACATATCTGGAGCTTCTGAGGCCGTCGCAAAGCATCTGTTGTTAATGTCATATGGTGGATGATAAGAAAATCTTTTAATGTTTATCCGGAATCCGCTTGCAATGAAGAATGCTTCTAACGACAACGTGGTTTTATTTTGAATATTCAACCCTTGCAAAGAGGATTGCTTATGATGCCAGGGTTGGGTTGTTATGACTATTATTGAGAGACTGCGCACTGATATTCTCTATTTTGACTATTGAACCCTTGCAATTAAAATTCTTCATAATGCCAGGGTTTGGTTATTTCAACCATTATTGAGCACTATTGTTTGTATTGTTGTTACTGTCTGATAATCATGTTGCTGTTCTTTGATATCCACAACCGTTAAGGTTTCTCTGCATTTTGTAACATACTGTAAATTGCTAGGCTGTAACTTAGATTCTTCTGTATATTCTGATCACAGACTCAACCAACTGCAGGATCTAAAATTTTCTTCTCCACCAGTTTATTAAGGCCCGACTGCGATTTGGCTACAGGGCCTAGGGATCGAAAAGCCCCGAGTCCACAAAAACATTTCTTAAGAGTTGTGAGGTTACGCTGAGAAAATAAAAGCAGACATTCCTTTCTTATTAAAAAAAAAACCCCACAGTAGATAGATAATCAGGGACGGATACGAATTCCATTCTGATCGAGACAAAGCAAAGAAAAACAGCATCCTTTTTTCGGGATCCACAACTTGACTCTTTCAAACTCCTAATAAATGCTTGGGTTAATTCAACATTAGTGCTGCATCAGGTATCCAAAATAGGATCCGGCGGCAATGAGCCAACTTAGCATCGATCTGTTGCATTGACTTGTATGTTAAATGTTTACATTAAAGTAACGCTACAAGAGTCACTTCATTAAGTGATTGAAATATCAATAATGTTGTCCAATTTGTTGGGAATTGATGTTGCAATTAGAGCAAAAACGTGTGTTGAGGGCCATCCAGATGGGACAGGGTCTTTAATGCAATCATCTCCGTTGATGTTTGTGTTTATTATGTTCATTAGTTGGAATCGCACGCTTGCAGAAATGTAATTGTTGTCTTGACAACAGCGCTCAACGACACAGTAAGAGATGATCGAGAGGGAGGCGGTGTAAAGACTGAGGCTGAAAAAACAAGAATATTTTACGAAAAAGAACAATGTGGATGTGAAAATAGACCCAAAAAATTGTTAGTCATGATCAATTAGCGTATTCATGTTTTCAGTCACAATGGTAACGATTATTGTTAGTTTTCTTTAATTTTGTAGACGAACAAGGTTTCCGCTGGTCTTATCAGTTCGGATTGGATCCAGTTTGAACAAAGATACTTTTATGCAGTGAAGAATTCCAGTCTCTTAGTTACAATTTCCTTAGTATTTTTGTCCTTGGGACCGCCCTCCCAGTATAAAAGCAGTTGTCATCCATTTTGACAGCACACTTGTGAATTTGACAAGCTATTGTCCTGCAGCTGGGTGTTTCCCAGGCCTTTGAGCCAAGGCACACTTTTTTAAATCCACATATCTAAAGGCATACACTCAGTCACCAGTTACATTTTTTTTTAATCTTAATTTATAATGTTGAATTTTTGTGGTCACCACGGCTTGGGAAGTACTACAGGTTATTCATTTTGATTAATAATTGTGCTGTTATTTGGGATTGCGTTATATTTCTAACCAAATGTTTCCTTTTAGGTTTATTTTTAATTTGATCTTTTTTTCCTAAAATAATGGAAATGGGAAAAAAGCCAATGACAGCCACTTATTTTTTCTCAGTTTTGTTTAGTAAGATAAGAAAATAAGGAAAATCAGCAACATTTTGTGCAAGATTTCTACTTGATTACTTTTATCATTTTTGTGGTGCAATCTTAAACAGATACTTCAAACAAAATACATTATTTGATTATAATTCACTGTACTATCTCACAAACAGATAATTACCGTATTTGTGTACAGCATGCACTTGTGTATAACGCATAACCCTAATTTTTGATTAGAAATTGGTAAAACAGTTTGTTTTACTTTTTCTCAGCTCAAACTAAACATTGTAAGTGACAAATATTGAATATGTGCAGCTATGATTAAAATATTTTATTGACAATGTAAACTATGAACACAATACCAACAAAAAAAGTAACAATTTAATTTAATGTCCTTCAAATTTCAATTCATCATAAGCCACACCAGAGATGTTTCTCTTGTCATGCCTTTTTCCATTGATTTATGTCTTTCACGACGACTTTCTGTTTGGTCCATTTTCTAACATTGATCTCTGGTGGCTTGACTAAAACAGTGTGATAATGAGATCAAAATGAATGCCTTTTCATATGTCAACTGTATCACTGGTGATCTAGTGGTTAGAATCCGGCGCGCTCCCCTGCGTGACCCGGGTTGATTCCCGTTGCATCCAATGTTTTGCGATAGTTTTGACTGATAAGTCATTGAAAAAATACGGTAATATACTCCTGTAACACCTAGTTAATAACATACACCCAAACTTTGGGTTGTTTTTAGGTTAAAAAAGTGCAAGATACACAAATAATTACGGTAGAATATGAAAATAAAAAATAGTAACCTGCTGCCACCTACTGATATAGATGAATGGGCAAGACACTGAATCCCCAATGCCTCCGATAGCCTTGCATGGCTGACGCTGCTATCGGTTTGTTAGTGTGTAAATGGAAAAGTGTGAAGCACATTATAAAAAGCTTTTTGGGACGTCTTCATTGACTTGAAAAGTCCTATATAAATGCAGACCATAACCATAACCATGACAGCTCTGATGAATGGTAGGAAAAAAGATGCAGAACCATGGCATGCATTTTTGGGAAATTGTGAAATTAACTGTGGCTTACTACACAAGGTATCACGGCACACTTGGCGAATGTCACGGTTGCCATGGCGCCCAATTGGCCCCGCCCGTGTGGCGCCAGCTGCGGCTCATTGACAGATTGGCTTTCCGTCTATTTAAGCTTAGTGCTCTCATTCTTTCTTTGTCAGTCCGTCAACGAACCTCTGCCCCGCAAGACGTGGGTTTTGACTCGGTCCTGTTTCCTGTTGGTATTTCCTGTCCGGTATGGTTCCCATTTATTTTGTCCTGTTTCATATCGGTTTCCAGTTTCGTTCCCATCTAGTTTGTCCCGTTTAACTTTGATATCCTGTTTTGATATCATTCCTGTCTCTCCTGTTGTTTAATATCAGTTTCCAGTTTCGTTCCAGTCTAGTTTGTCGTGTTTATTTTCAATATCTTGTTTTGATATCAATCCTCTCTGTACCGTCCTGTCCGGTATCGACCCTATCTCTCCGATATCTAGCTATTGGTATCGATCTCGTCGGCCTCTGGCTTCCCATCATTCCACGCCAGACTGCTGCCTAACGTGCATGACTCCCCATTTCCCATAAAATAAAAGGCTTGTGTGAGAAACATCACGCATTTGGGTCCTGATCCTGTTTTGGTTCATGATAAAACTTCTGAGATACTCCTCATCCGAGCCGTTCCGTTTGTCTTCCTGATCACAAACTACGTGACTTTTTTGCAGCTATCTTCATTCGTGTCTTGCAGTTGCATAACAATAAATAAATCACAGCAAACAATGCCAGTTCTTCCAAACTTCAGTGTAAGCAAAAGCCTTCACGGTCATGTTGATCTCAGCGAGTGACAGATGGTGTTTGTTACACATAAACAATCGCTCTTCTGATCCCTTAGCAATGAATGCATTAATGAGCTAGCTACAATATAAATAGTTGTACCATGGGAGACTGCGGGACCGGTCCGGTCCAAAACAGCCGAGGAGGAGGCCATGATAGCTCGGGGCGGCGAGCTAAACTACGGTTGACTGCAGATTCACTGATTTATTCTCCCGGCTTGGCAATGGCGGCTCTTAATGTGCGCGCCTTGTTTAGTTGGCACATAAAGTACACTAACATGTCTCCGGGCAAGGGTTAGCTTGTGAATCACCATTAAGCAGGCGGGGAATCATGCAATGTGACTGGATGTGCAAATTGGGCAAGCGAAAAAAGAAAGGATTTTCCAGTTTTGGCCTTCAACGGTTAATGGACCGTGTTTTTTTATGTAATGGGTGGAAAGCCAAGCGAGTAATATTCATGTTCCTTTTTTTTATTCTTGCTCGTTTTTGTGGCTTTTAACAAAAGCTGTGCAAGGTCCTGTAGTATTGTATTCATTTATTCATTTGCCTCCACCTCAAACAATCCATGAGTGACAAAATAGAGATTTTGGGATATAAGAAGAACACAGCTTTCTGACAGACAAAAGGCTATTTTTTTGGAGTACAACCCTTTTGACCCAAAGCAAAATAAAAGCTAAATATGTATATATCTTATATATTTTTCTGAAAGAGCCATACCATATATTTTAGAACAAAATTCAACAAAACCGCCAAACCTGCTCTCCAGACAAAATCTATTCATTCAGCACATTTTATTTCACTGGGTGACTTGAGATGATTTGACAACATTTATGAAATAATAATAATGTCTAAGCCTGTCTCCCACAACAACAAATGCTGTGTACCACTTTAAACGTGTCTTCCTCCCAAAGTTATTTAAGATCGTTGAGGCTGATTTTGACGTCAATTTTGTTTCATAAATAATGTTTTCAAAACCACCTGCAAGCAGTTTTTTGGGGGAAAAATCTCACAAAAAAACTGCAAACCGAAAGTTCAGGGATGTATTTCCATTCAGCACTGTGTGAGAGAGAAGGGAGCGTGCTACAGTATGTGTGCCCCCCTACTGCTCACCCAATCAAATTACTCTGGGTGCTAGGCTGGCCTTTTGGGGTGTTTACAGTTTGTTCTGTGGGTTTTTATCATAAATTCGCTCAACGGAGAACATACATTCTTAGTGACCTTCCACATAAACGTTTGCTTGGCGACGTAGAGCCAAAACGGAGTCTGTTGACACCTTGACTGTAGTCAAGATTGTGCCCTTTACAAACTGGACCAAAATCGACATTGAGCATATCGATTGTAATGCTACAGGGGACCATTTGCACAAGTAGCATTTTATCTTGCGAGGTGTATATACAAGCCATAGGTTTCTGACTCCTGGAGTAGAAGACCACACTATTCTTTTTGTTGAAAGGAAAAGGAACGTTTTCAATGTTGAATACAACAATGCTAGTTTTTGGCATACAAGAAAAAGCTACTGTTTGTTGTCTCGAATGCAAGCTTTCCATGCAGAAGAACACACAATTTAGGCTGTAAAAACACATTTCTTACGGCACAGAAAAAAAATCTTCATTTTTAGCATAAAAGAGAAATCTTTACCAACGTAGACAAACATAAAACTAGTTTTGGTGTGGAAGAAATTCACCTTCCATGCAAAAGGTGCTAGTTTTCAACTGAAATAAGCAACTATATTGCCATGCTGCTGAAATTCTTCCATTCCTTTCTCACTCTTCGTTCAGTTAAGACTCCCATATTAATTCATTCGGTTCAAGACTTGCAGTGATGCTAATGGGAGAAGCAAGATATTCAGAACAATGGGAACAAATCCTTAGATAATAAAGGTATAGGCACCCAGGTCTTGATAAGGAATATAGTCATAACCGATTGTGACAATTAATGGATCTGAAAGAGCGCACTTAGCCACGCTGACCATACTTTCCCATGACTAATCTTTTTGCAGACAATGTTTCACTACGTTGATATCAATGACAATAAAGACAATTCATACATCTTACAGCGAGCACTAAGCCACGCCCACCATAGATACGGTACCAGTGTATCACACGCGGAGCACATAAGGCGGCCGAAACAACAGCGAGCGACTCTCCTGATGGCATAGCAGTAACATTTCTCCCTTATAGGAAGTAACATTTCTTCCTTAAAGGATTCAAAATAATCTTAGGAAAATTAATGAGAAATATTTAGAAAGTAGTGCTTGGAGATGGGCCTAATTCACTATTCACTCTAGGTTTCTATTCCTCTCTATATGGCAATTTAACTCTGAGATTTCACACTTCAGGACGGATTAATGTCGTATCATTATTTTTTTATTAACAAATAATTGCTTATTCATTTTTAATTACATTTTAAAGTAATATATTACATTAGTTCATAAACAATTATGTTCGTAGAAAAACATCTAGCCACACCTACTGTCTTTCTCGGGACGGCCCCCGGAGGACACACCCACTCAACCATAATTTTCCCATCCGTCTTATCCAATTTATATGGAATTGCATCTTGTAAGCCACATTAGAGGGTAACTCTGTGTTTTTTTTACCACATTACGTTCCGACACGACTCGCGTATCCCGTCGTGAGGGAAAATTAAAATCTACGGGGAGTCTCCAGACCAGCTTCTCATTTTCGCTCGTGAATTTCCACATAACCACCTTGCAGTGTATTTTATTCCAGTCAATGGTCTGTACAGCGCAACAGCTCGTGACCACCGAAAATGAGCAAAACATTGTCCGAGGTCCGCCAAAGTCGGCTCTCCGAGTGATAAAAGAGACAGTGAGTCGAGTCTGCTCTCTGTAGATTAGCAATGCTCATTAGTTTGCTAATGAAGTCTTTTTCGCCAGAACAATCGGCGGTCGTGCCCCCTTTTAACTCGGACCTCGGGACTTTGTCACAGCAGATGGGAAGGGAAAGAACTCTTAGATCGCTTGGAAAACACTTTAACCCCGGATCCTTAAGAAGTATTAAACAAAACAAAAAAAAAAAGATTAACATTGGGGTTATATTAGATTGTGAAGGACTTTAGCAAGATTGTGATCGCGAAAATAAAGACATCGTAAGATGGTCACTGGAGGCGATTTTACTTTGTTTCGTCCTGAATTTAGATCATGGTTTTTCTAACGCAGCAGCTTGCCACAGACTGCTGTCACTGTCTTGTACCACGGACAGACTGAAGAGTTCATTTCTTCCTCATGCCATGAGGCTCTTTAAGTCCACCCGGTGGAGTAAAGGCCCACATTAAACCACACCCCCTACATTGCATATTACCGTACTTTAATTGCAGTGTGTATTTTATGTAGCACTATTTAAATACTCTATACAACACGCTACAGTGGGTATTAGCACGTCACATTGGGTATTTGTATATTGTATTCCTTTTGCTTTATTATTGTATTGTTCTCAGCGAAGGGATGCTGCTGGAAATGTGAATTTCCCTGCGGGGATGAATAAAGTATCTATCTATCTATTATCTATCTATCTTTAGCAAAGAGCATCGATTTGGTAGCTAGCTTCGCTTTAGCCTCTCGCATCAATTTAGTAGGAAATGCTAAATAACTTGTCACGGAACGAAAGGCAATCTTATTCTGTTCTGGCTTGATAGTCACTAATAATTTTCTGTTCTGGTCTAAATGTAACTAAAAATTTTGCTAAAGCTGAAGGAGGCTATGATCTAAAATTAATTTGAATTTATGTATATTTTTTGAAGAAGTATTGCACACGGTTAGAAACAAATAACAAGCGTAATTCAAAAACCTTTCAAAAAATTTGCAATTACTGTATTTAATTTATTTAATAAAAGAAAAAAAAGAAAAATAGATTAACTGAAGATCATAAGTTTGGTATTAAAATAATTAACACCAACAATTAGCATCCGACTTGAATCATTTTTGTATCGCAATTTTGTTTTGAAAAAGAATTAGCATCTAAAATCGACCTGAACATTTTTTTCCGACAGAAATCGTATTGAAATAAAAAGAAATAAATAAACAACGCAGGATTTATTTAAAAAATATTTTGCAAAAAGCCGCATTTATTGGTTTGTGCCAAAATGAATCAATGTTTTTTTCAATCGTAATGAAATCAAGATCAGAATTTTATTAATGAAGATAAATTAACACCGGATTTTTGCGAGGGGTCACACGGAAATAAAAATAAATTAAGAATCTAGGCTTTATTCACAAACCTTTGCAAAATACATTTATTTTTGTCACTAAATCAGGCACCATTTTTAAAAAAAATCATAAATAAATCAAAATCGGAATTTTGTTTTGGAAACATATTCAACACTAAAAATTAGCAAACTAAAATGACTTCAATATTCATTTGTTTATTTATTTATTGCCAGATAGATCGTACTGAGTTACAAAAAAACACAAATTTGTCCCAATCTTTTTTTTAAATCGTCATGACATAAAGATTGATATTTGTTTTTGAAAAAATAAACACCCCAAATTAGCATATGACTTGAAGAATTTGTACTCAGGAAAAAGTAAATAATGTGGGCTTTATTTAAAAACCTTTCTAACACGTCACATTCATATGTTGTTTCTAAAATAAATTGGTCACCATTTTTTAAGTGTAAAACATCAAGATCATTATTTTGTTTTGAAAACTTTGAAATTAAATAAACGGAGATTTTTGGTGAGAGACTACTTTGATTGTGAAAAATAATGCGGAAATGATTTGAAAGCCCTTTGCCATTTATTTAACTGTGCTATATCGAAATAGTCTAATTTTTTGTAAGATCGTGAATAAATCTAGAACAAGGGTGTCAAATAGTAGAAAAGAAACAGACTAGAAAATTAGAAAGTAAAAAAGAAAGAGAAAGGGAGAAAGGGAGAGAGAGAGAAGATGATTAAAATGAAGAGCAAGAGAGAGAGAGAAAAGGATAAAAGAAAGAGAAAGCGAGCAAGACCGAGAGAACGAAAAAGAGTGAGAAAGAAGGAGAAAGAAAGAAGACAAAGAAAGAGTAGAAAACAGAGTGCAACAAAATGAAAGAGAGAAAGAGAAAGACAAATGAAGCGATAAGGAAAGAGAACGTACAAGAGAAAAAGAGAGGGAGAGGCAGAAAGACATAGAGAAAGAAAGAGAGCAAGCGAAAGAGTGACAGAAAGATAGACAGAGAGAAAGAGAGAAAGATAAAGGATGGACAGAGATGGAGTGAGAGAGACAGAGAAACAGAGAAAAATAAACTAAAAGAGAAAGAGTAAGAGAGAGAGGGAGAAAGGGTGAAAGAAAGACTGAGAGAGAAAGAAAGACAGAGGGTGGAAAATAACTCAAAAGAGGGAGAGAAATAAAAAGAGAAATAAAGAGTAAGATAAAGAGAGGGGAAAAAAGAAGAACCAGAGAAGGCGAGTGTAAAAACAAATCTAGCTCCATTTGCTTTGTGAGTGGCGCTGTAGTCATAATTTACTCTTGCATTTCTCTCGGTGTTGTCTCGCAGGCTGGATTCAATGCCTTGGCAGACCTGATTTAGCCCGCAGGCCTCATGTTTGACACCTGTGATGTATTATTTTATTTTGAAAAAAAAAATAACTAAAACAATTAACATCTAAAATTGACTTCAGAAGAAATATGTTTTGAAGAAAGACCGTACTGATCTACAAAATGAAATGAACAAAAACGTTTCCAAACATTAGCATTTATCTGTCTTGGCTAAAACAAACCAAACGTTCAATGAACATACAAGCCTCACCGGTTATCGATTTCTACTTTACACAGCCAGCGAGGGCTTTTGTCCCGTAAATCTCGCCCATGTGCCGGCTTGGATTGATTTTTTTTTTTTTACCACTGCTTAGCTAGTGCCAAGCTGCTAGCCATTGAGCTGCAAGAAAAGCTAGCACATTTTATCCGCGCGGCAACAAAAGAGCAGGACCGAAACGATTCTTTCGGGCCAGAGTGGAACCGGCAGCGTTAATGGCTATTGATTGTCAGCGGCGATAGCTATTCAAAGACATTTCTTTGCTAGCAAAGTGAGGAGGCGATAATTATTGATTAGGAAATGTTTCTAATCAAGACTTGTATGACGAATGGAGGATTGTCTGTTTACTGTACCTTCAAACCGATCAATTGAGTTACTCATTGAAGACATAAAAGAAAAATAATTGATAACAATTGAACCTGGATAGCGCTAGGCGAAAAATTAAATAGCTAACGGAAAAGGAAAGAAACATACATGAATTGCAATGGTGTATAAATATTTCGTTTTACGGAAAAGGTTCGATTTCAATGGAAGATAATGTTAAATTTAAAGGAGAAAAGCTAGCATTTGGTGAAGAAGAATTCAAAGCTAGTTTTCGGGGTAGGAAGACGAAACTCGACTTCTAGTGTACAAGAGAAATCACATTTTTGGAGTAGAAGAAGAAAACACGTTTTTGGTGTAGAAGACCAGGGTTGGGTAGGGTTACTTTATCTGGATTCCTTTCAATTACTTTTGGATTACTCAAATACCAAATATGCTACTAAAAGACAAAAGAAACTAAATATGAATAAAAATATGACTCTTTGATGTCCAGCAAAACTAACATAAAATGCGACAGAAACAAAATGAAAATAAATCCAAACAGCTTGCCAACATCATTTTTGCCGTTCCATGTATTCCAAGCCTGCACGAAAATTTGTAATTTTATTCATATTTAGTTTCTTTTGTCTTTTATTAGCATATTTGGTATTGGAGTAATCCAAAAGTAATTGAAAGTAATCCAGTTATAGTAACCCTACCCAACCCTGTAGAAGACGACAATGTTAGTTTATGGGGTAGAGAAAACTACCTTGTTTTTGGCGAGAGAATAAAAAGTTATGATTTGGAGTTGAAGAAGACTAAAATAGTGTAGAATAAAGATATAGTAGTTTGGGGGAATAGAAAGAAGAACCTAGCCTTCTGGATTACAAGAAAAAAAACTATTTTTGATGTACGATATAATCTTTTGTGGTAAAAAGAAGAAGCTCGCTTTCTGAAGTACAAGAAAAGGCCAATTTTTGTATTAGAGGTAGACAATGCTAGTTTTTAGACAGAAAAAAGGGTTTGATGTAGTGGAAGACAATGCTAGCTTTCGTGGTAGAAAGAAGAACCGAACTTCCTGGCATACAATAAAGCTACTTTTGTGAGACGAAAAAGACGATGCTAGTATTTACGACACAAAGAAGAAGCTAGCTTTCTGGCGTTTAAAAAAGGTATTATTTGGGAATAGAACAAGACATCACTATAGTTCGGATTAAAAAAAAATGTGTCTAAAAAGTTGATGCTAGTGTTTCACTTAGAAAAAAATATCCTAACTTTCTTGTGTAGTACGAAAAGCTAATTTTAAAGAGGAAGACAAGGAAAAGGTTTTTAGCTCTCCGAAACGGTTTTTGGTTCAGAAGAAGAAAATGCTAGTTTTCAGGGTTATAAGAAGACCCTAGCTTTCTGGCGAACCAAGAAGGTATATTTAGGAAGAAAGAAAAGAAGAAAACACCAATTTTTAGATGAAAAACAAATAATGTTCTTTTAGAAAAACGTGTACTGGAAACTAGTGTTGTATTCTTCGACAAAGGAGAAGAGAAAGCCGATCGAGATTCTATTTTTGGGCATAAAAGAAGAAGCTAGCCTGATCTGCCTTGTGGTAAAAATATAAAGTGGTCTTGAGCCCCCTCTACAGTTCAACATGTTAATTGATCTGGAAAAGAAAGTGAAAGCAGCCAAAACATGGAGACTGTAAAGCGCTACAGAAACACGGTGTTACGCTCTGCGAAAATTCCTCCATTTGTTGTTGCTTTTCGACAATTATTGTCTGTAAGTATGAAATAGATTGCGATAACTTTCTGGATATACTGTTTTGTTTATTGTAGGATTTTGTACACGTTTACGTATGATTTTGTTTTAGCCTGTGTTAGCTTAGCACGAAATGTTTCTGTATAGTTAGCAGGCTAACGGCACTTTTTGTAATTTTGTTTCAGTTTCACAACGGCCTTATAAAGGTAGTGGTCCAGGCCATTGTCTGAATAAACAGCAGTGTAAAGCAAAGAAGTCTGGTTGTTCAAGACGTTGTTTGCTAACCGTCTAGTTTATTCAACTCGGTGAAACTTGGGAGCAAGGGCAGCATATAGCCTGTGGCGCAGAGCAAGACGACGCTATTTATAGAGATAAAGAAGCCTGTTTTTAGAAAAGTTGCTAATTTTCGTCACTGAATAAGCTAGCTTGAAAAAGATGATGCTAGTTTTTGGTTCAAAAGAAGAAGCTAACCTGTGGTGTAGAAGAAGCCAATGCTAGTTTTTGGTGATCAAGAAACCAGTTTATAGAACATGAGCTCATGTTAAGCATTGCACAAGCTAGTATTGTGCAAGCTACCTTGAAGAGGAAGACAATGAAATATTTTTGAGAATTAAAAGACGAGGGCTTTCTGGAGAAGACAATAATTTTCCAGTAAAGACCACCCACATAGTTTGTTTTCTTCCCAAATCGAAAAAGGCATATTTCTAACTTTAACGATTGTACAGAATGTATCGAACACTATTTTTTTCATTGAGTAGATATTGAAAATTGGCAGTAGCTAGCTAACTTTGCCTCTCCGGTTCTAAGTCCAAGTTCGCAAACTTTTTTCGTGTTAGGACATCGGAGATCAAAGCGAAGTAACACGTCTTATCTACAGTATGACTCTTTTGAATCCAGTTTAACCTCAAGTGAACAACTTTAATACGTCATGTGTTGTTTTTTTCTCTCCAACTCTAAAAATACACTTTAGCGGATTAAACTGTCGGAGAAACCAATATCAAAGGCATCACAAGCCCCGACAACTCCATCGCGTGTTGGCTCCAAACTTGTTGTGTCAAGTTCTGAAGAACTTCCACACAGCGTTTAAACAGACACTGAAAATGTTTTCTTTTTAAGTCATGCTAACGTTAGCTTGCGCGTGACTCACAGGTTGCTTCCGCACCGTCTCCGGAGGCTTGACATCCATCTTCGTCGTCACAATCCCCGCCACTGCCGTCAGACTCGCCACTGCCCGGTTCATCCCAGGCTTCCATCTGGCCGAGATTTGGAAATTTCTCCTGGGTTTCCTGGAACAGAAATTGTTTCGATAGTTTCACTATAAATCCAAATTTTTTTTTACAAGAAATTGATTTTGCATTGCATGCGATTGGCTGGCAACCGGTTCAGGGTGTCCCCTGCCCACTGCCCGTTGATTGCTGGGAAGGGCTCCAGCACTCCCGCGACCCTACTGAGGATAAGCGGTGCAGCTAATGAGATGAGATGAGATTTCGCATTGTGTAACTTCTATGATTCTAAAACCCCCTGCCACCGGTAACGAGAAAATCTCATTTTTGGGTGTGTAACTGTAAGAAAATGGTGTCTACTGGTGTCATTTACAGCCCGCCAAAGATTTCCTTTAATGGCCAACAGACCCCAGGATACAGTGACCCCACCCTATGACGTCTTTACTGTACTATAAGACGTACACAAGAAATTATCTTGTGAGCCCAAAAACTTCAATTCCATGTAGAGTTACGTGTATAAGATGCATGTCTGCTATTGATCAATGACATATGATGACACAATATGCCATTGGCTGAACTCCCCCCCACAATGCCTTTCGGTCTCTTCGTTCAGTTCATAATCTCAGGTAATAAACTTAGAATTTGTTTAGCTAGAGGTCCCAAGACTTGAAGTGATGCTAAAGGGTGACAACAAAAAATGATAACAATGGAAACAAAGCTTGAGATAATATGTAAATAAGAAAGACTTACATCCATTGTTGCTCTCACTCGGGAATTGTACCCAATTGAGACCGAGACAAAGATTAAGGTTCTTTCCACCAAAAAGTGAACTGTACTCCAGCGGCAACGATCCATTATTCTCAATCACGAATAGCCGCAAATTGGGGATAGCAGATTGTATTTTTGTCGAGCCATGAGACACTTTTTGCCGTTACTGTATTCCTACCTAAAAAGAATTGTAATTGTGTAGCAGCGATCAATTATCCCCAATGGATCATCGCTCCGAACAGGTACCAACAGAAGAGACTTTTGTCGGGAAATGTGTCATTATTTCTTGCCTAAATGAAATGCTCGATTGTAGCTGGGATACACTATTCCTGGTAACTATGAGTAAGACCATGGGTGGATAGAGGGCATTTTTTTCCCCGGATCAGGCTGCTGAAGCAAGCCATTGTGGCCTGCCTAAAATGAACTGCGCTGTTTTGGCCGCGCTCCATTATCCCCCCTCGACTATTGTTGAGAGCAGGGCCGAGAGAGTGAATTTGTGTCAAGCGTGGCGGTTCTTTTTTCCCCGTTATTTCTGCCTAAAATGAACAGCACCCATGATGGGGTAATCCATTATCCCAATTGACTACTGCGCATGTTAAAAATCAGGGGCGTACTTTGCGTATTTTCGCATATCGCAGCAGGGTTCTGGTACCCATTAATTGCGATAAATGAGGAATTACAGTACGCTTCAAATAATATATAATCCTTTATTTTTTTAAGAAACTTTATTTAGAGATGAGAAAAACAGAACAAAAAAAACAACAAGTCAAAAAACAAAAACAACTTAACCTCTCTGAAAATAAATAGGAAGAAGCGTATGTTTATTTAATCCTGCCCCTTAGACCTTCTTAAAAAACTGTGTCCCACAGCTAAGATCTCCTGTGTATTTACATTTACATACAACAAACGAATATTAAATATTATATATATATGTATCTATATATATATATATATATATATATATATATATATATATATATATATATATATATATATATATTTTACAAGACAATACGTAAATAATAGAAATAGTAAACCTCTCTTAAATTTCTAACCATACAATTTTTTTTTGATTTTCCTTCTTTTATTAAAGCCCCATTGTGTAATAATTGACCACTAGCTGGCACTGTTGCCAAATGCGAGCAAAAACTAGTTCAACAGCATGTGACAACACCACAGACAAACATGGCGGCGACTTAAGTAGAGATTCTACTCATGAAAATGAAATACAAATTTCAGCACCTATAATTTTTTATAAAAAAAAAAATCATAATGGTACGATAGTTCAGGTATAGTTGCGTAGTATTCAGATAAATGTTTTTGTTTTTCTCTACTGAATTAAATTAGTATTGCACACTGTCCCTTTAAGGAAAAATAGACCATAAAGGAGCAGAATTGGAAATTGTTTTTTTTTTTCATTTTCTGCTGTTTTCATAATTGTTTCACTGCAAAAAAAATGTACCTAATTAGTAGGACATTTTTCTCTAATTTCAGATATTTGAATTTAATATGTAGGAAAATGTATATTGGAATAAATGGTAATTATTCAAAAATATCCCACCCCCCTTTTGTGTACTGTTACCCAATGCTCAATTTATTGCACACTGGTCATCCTGGAAGGGGGATTACCACTAGTGAGGCCCCTTCTCAAGGTTTCTCATTTTCCTCATGCTGAGGTTTTGAGTTTTTCCTTGCCCGCATGTTGGTTTAAGATCAGAAGATGGTTTCATTGTAATTCTGTGCAGCCCTTTGAGACATCTTGTGATTAAGGGCTATACAAAAAAATGCGACTTTAATTGTTCCTTTTTTTCAGTAAAAAAATGACATTAGGTCATTTTGCTGATTTAAGGTATGTTTTCCAATCCAGGTTGATAATACTGTATTTCTTAAAATGAAAAAAAAAAAATCCTGTGTGGTCTGTTCATTTATTCTGGGTACAGTGCACTTTGATATTTCTGCTCCGAGTAGGGGGGGTGTGGTATTTATTTACAGTATTGCTTTACAGTAAATTACTCGCGTACTATGGTCTACAAGGAACGGAAATAGATTGGTATTATGTAAAGTGTAACATGCTGACTCTAAAATGAACGTTTATTTTTAGCCTTTTTTTAAACTATCTCCAATACTGTTTTTCTAAATAAAATGAGCAAAATATGCTGTCTACTTTAGTATACTTTTCCTAGTTTCTCAGTAAAAAAGATCAATAAAATAATTTTCCCCCCTACAAATATTAAAAAAAAATCCACGTAAAATGAGCAAAAATTTAACTCATACATTTTGATAAAATTTTGTGTATTTTAAATATAATATATCCTTATTTTAGAATATGTTATCACATTTTGGAAGTATTATTTGTTTTATGTTACTATATCTTTAATCTTTTTTCTAGCGGACTAAGAAAATAAATATTTCAAATTAACACATTTACAAATATTAAAATTATTCTCACCAATATGGTAGATGTAATTTTAGGAATTATTCTGTTTTTGAACAAAAACTAATTCCCAAACTAAATGATAACTTGCCCCAATTTTTTTCTTTTTTTTTGACATTTTAGAATGCAACTCGGATTTTGAAAACAAGGGAGTAATTTTTATTTAAAATATATCTAATTCCAACCAATTTACAAATACTTTAGTCGAAGTTTAATTCAATATCTTTATTTTATGCAATTACATTTTCATTATAATTTTAATTGACTCATTTATCAAATATACTTTCATTTGCAATCATTTTCCATGATTTGATTTTTAACGTAATTAATTTAATTTTTAATTTTAATTTAATTTTAATTTAATTTTAATTTAATTTTAATTTAATTTCAATTTTAATTTAATTTTAATTTAATTTTAATATAATTTTAATTTAATTTTAATTTAATTTTAATTTAATTTTAATTTAATTTTAATATAATGCATTTACTTTTACTATAAATTGAAAATGAATTCGATTTTTTAATATTAAACTATCCAACTTTTAATTTATTTTAATTGTACTATTTTATAATTTAATCTGTAATGAATCTCTTGATTGTATTTCAATTTTAATGTGCACATTTATTGAATTAATTTGTGACTTAATGTTTGTTTTAGCTGAATACAACTGAAAATATATACTATTGTCCGAGACTGAATATACAGTAAATATACCATGTGAATGACTTATATATTATTTGTTTTTTATTCTTGCTGCTAAATTTTATTACACTTTTTTTCATTGCACTATTGTTACAATGCATTGTTATTTCCATTGCATTATTATTATGACCGTTTTCTAAGCACTACATTGTAATCATTATTTTTGGCCTATTTATCCTAATAGTCATTTACTGTAACCGTAGTGCAGTGGTTAGCACTTTCGCCTAGCACGTGAAAGATCCAAGGTTTGAGACCGGGTGGAAACATATGCTGGCCTGGAGAGGGATGGGCGCCATCAGGCTGTACTTGCCTAAGATACACCACAGGAAATGGTGCACTTACGACACTAGTGGTTAAGGGATCCAACCAACCAACCAACCAACCAACCAACCAACCAAACCAACCCACCCACCAACCAACCAACCAACCAACCAACCAAACCTTTATTACATGTTTTACACTGGAGTGCCATGCCTTATCTTGCTGCATACAATGTTTCACTACGATGACATTATTAAAAATAAAGGCAAATGAAGGCCACGCCCACCATGGTTACGGTATCAATGTATCAGACGCGAAGCAAATAGAGCAGCCGAAACAACATTCTTTAGTCACAATTCCTGATAGCACAGCCGTATAATTTCTTCCCGATTATGCACACCTATCCCAAAAAACATCGAAAAGGGTCTCAATTATTATATAGAGAGTTATATTTATGGAATCATGGTGTCCAAAGACGCTAATAACAAATGTAACAAAAATGAGCAAAAATTTAACTCATACGTGTTAATAGAATTGTGTGTATTTTAAATGTAATATGTAATATGTAATATGTCCTAATAACCTTGTAATGTTGGCATTCAATGAGATAGTCGTCAGCCCTGTGTCAACTACACATAGAAATAGGTTCAGATTTGTCAGCTCAGACGGAATCTTACTGCAAATTATGGTATGTACACTTTATTGTTTTCCCTTCGCGAGTTTTAGATATGTCACCTCACTTGGCGCAACAAATGCAATAAAAGAATCAATGTTATCTTTAGGCTGTCTTTGCAGATAACTTTATAAGTTCATAACCTATGAATGTTTATGGTGTGTACAGGTTTCTATTTCATGGTGATATCAAATTAACGGGGCAGCACGGTGATACAGTGGTTAGAGTGTGTGCAGCACAGTTCTGAGGTCATAAGATCGAACCTCCTGGGTGGAGTTTGCGTGTTTGCGTGGGTTTGCCCCGGGGACTCCGGTTTCCTCCCACATTCCAAAAACATGCATATTAAGCTAATTGACCGGTCCCTAGGTGTGAATCAGCGAGTGAGTTGTCTGTCCCTGTGTGCCCTGCGATTGGCTGGCAACCAGTTCAGTGTGTCCCCTGCCCGAAGATAGCTGGGATGGGCTCCAGCATCCCCGCGACCCTACTGAGGATAAGCGGCCCAGATAATGGATGGATCAAATTAACGTGGCAGGAAGGAGCTACACGTCGTGCTGTGAGGCTGATAGGTTGCTGTGTTATTAGAAATTAGTTGAAATTGTAGCCAACTGATTTTCCCAGCATGTTACTGTGAATGTAGGCGTTAAAAGGGGGGTAGGCTGTATAGGTATTCATCTTGATGGTTGATTTTACATATAATTAGAGGAATGAGTCAGGCCATTTCTAAGACTTTAATCTCAAAGGCAACAGCCCGTCAATCAGGCGATGCAAGCCCATTCTCTGACAGGAAACTTAAGTCTTAAGCGGTCTAAGTTAGAAGTGCCACAGACACATTGTCCAACCATTTTGATACAGAACACTGTACCAGCATATGCATTGTTTATTGTACAAAGAGGGCCGACCATGATCGGCAGCTGCCGGCTGTCGTCTGCCTTACGTTCTGATTGGCTGAAAACAAGTGCTGGATGTAGGAATTCAATCAAATTCAAAACTTTAAATATAATACATTTTTTAAAATTTAATTTTAATTTAATCTATAATTGTAATCATGTTTTTAATTCAGCCAGTCGACATTCATTGCTCCCATTCTGAATTTTCCAACTGCCCAAAAATAACACGAATTTAGAAAATGAGATCAAAGAGCCTCACACAAGATGCCGTGACCTTCGTCAAAGAGGCATTTATCCATTGCATCCATCGAGATTTCCGAATGCTAACGAACAATAAACTGTTTGCAGAAAGCTATGTTTTTTCGTTTACTTTATAAACTGGAGTTGCTGTGTGTTACTTTCTCACTTCTTCTCTTTCTCTCTCTTTCTCTTTCTTTATTACTTCTCTTCCTCTCTCTTACTATCTCTCTCTCTCTCGTTCTCATTTCTCTTCCTCTCTCTTACTATCTCTGTTTCGTTTCATATCCATCTCTCGCTGTCATTTCTCTTCCTCTCTCTTATCTGTCTTTCTGTCTCATTTCCCCGTTCTCCCTTTTTCTTTCTATCACAATCGCTGTCATGCTGTCTCTCGGTCTCTCTCTTTCTCACTCTCTCTCTCATTGAAAAAGAAGTGTGACCAATGATGAACATGGTGTATCTAAATCAGATGAGGAAGCTTTTCTCTGCTACTGATATCCAAGGAAGCCAGATTCAGATTCAGATTCAGATTCAGATCTACTTTATTGTCATTCTAGTACACGTGTATACAGAACGAAATGTCGATGCATCTGACCCCCACAGTTTCCTTGAATGTACAGATATAAATAATGTTGTATTGTATTTTGGCTACGTATAGTATTTTACCATAGTTCCGATAGTGCAAGAAGAGTAGCTAACCAGATGCGCAAAATGGGCAGTCAGGTTAACAAGTCAGGTACACAGTAACATTAACACTGTAACAATAACGCTGTAATTACAATAGTGCAGAGAGCAATGTGCAAGGAGTGGCAAGCTATAAAAAAAACTGCCAGTAGTGCAAAAGTCAGATTAGCAGCCGTTTAGATTTAAGTTAACTATATGTTAGATTGACCATTTAACAGTCTAATGGCCAGGGGGACTAGACTATTGCGGAGCCTGGTACTAGCCAGTACTATCTGTTTCATTTTAGGGAGCAAGCCCCTGCCCCAAAAGAACAGCCTGGAGAGGGATGAGTGCTGCCAGGCTGTACTTGCCCAAGACACACCACCGGAATCGGTACCCCTACGACCCTAGCGATTAAGGGATCCATGAAGCATGAAGCTGACTTTCCTCGTACAGTCGAGTTAACCGTTAAACATTGCTAGCGCTCGACGCTAATAACAGCGTCCTAAAGTAGGCGTTTAACGTGACGTTTTTGGCCCAGATGTCCTTAAATTATACAGGAAATCAATTATGTCGGTGTTGCCGTGGGAACGCGACTTCTTCGGAAGAAAATTGCTGCTTGGCCACCCTCCAACGCGCTTGCTCGCTTTTGTTTACCATTAACAGGAAAAACACTTTTTGGGGGGTGTCTGACTTTTAACCCCCAAATTGCAGATTTCAAAGTCACACATTGAAATCATTCTGCTGGGTTTCAACAACATTTTCCAAGTCCTCCCAAGAAAATGCAGACTTTAGCAGGACTTCCCTCAATGAGAAACATCAATGAAATGTTAGCAGGTCCTTACGAAAAAGGGATATTCCGCTTTCATCTATAAGATTGAAAGATTGCTTCTATTACATCAGTCTCTGAGGTCCTCCGGCAGTGGCTTATTGACTGTTCTCAGGGTGAGGACCAAAACCTACCGTGAAGCAGTATTCAGCCACTTTGGTCCTCATCTATGGAACAGTCTGCGGGACGACATCAGGTCTCCAGGGACCCTTGATATTTTTAAGAGGCTCATGACCGACTTTTTTTAACATAGCTTTGATTTGATCGTTTTTATTTTAGATCTGTTGAACTTCTAATCTTTTACAGTATAATACTTTACACTCATTCCATAATTTTATGTTTATTTATTTTTCATTTCTATTTCTATATTTCAGTGTTTTCTCATTTGAGGGTACCACACTGGTAGGGTGTGGTTTAAAGGCTGCAAATCCAGAGGTCATCGACTGCCATCCCTTTCCTCACATGGCTAGTCTGTGCCTTGCCCTAATCATAATCTATCTCTATTACGACTTAGTTTGTCCTTATTGTATTTTAACCATTATGTGTGCATGTGTATGAGTTGTTTTGGGGTCGGTTTGAGGGGTTAGGGGTTGATTGTATCAGTAAAGATTTGAAGTCAAGTCAAGTCGTGTTTATTGGTATAGTCTTTTATCACAAATAGTCTCAAAGGGCTGCACAGACTATAGCAAATTTCAGACTACTAGTACACCATCCCCTGATCTAAAACCTACATGAGGGCAAGAAATGAGGAAAATGAAGAAACTTTGTTGAGGAACCCCACATGAGATACTGTCTAGTTGTAATTGTATTTTATACAGTACTTTGAGTGGCATTTTTTTTTCTTGAAAAGTGCTTTACAAATAGATTTCATTTTGATTTGAAATGAACGGGTTTCTCGTCTATGTCATGTTGTATGTATTTGTTTTAACTGTCTTGTTGTAAATCCATATCTGTTTTAAAAATGGTTGCGGGGAGGAACACTAATTAAAAAAATAAAAACTCAGTGACGTACGGATCATAAACGATACGCAAGACGAAATACGATAATACTGTGCAGGTCGTATTTATAAGCACTTGAAATATGGATTGTATAAAAGGGCAAGGAGTGCAGAGGAGCGAGTGTAAATGTGCTTTTATCTGCAGAGGGAAGATAGAGTGGGAGGCGGAGGCTTTTACGCGTCCGTGTCATCAGTCAATTTGGGTCCGTTGCAATACAAAAACACAATTTTCCCATTAAACGCGCCTGAGAAAACACGGGAGGCCGAGCTGTAAAAGTGGAAGCCATCGGCTTTTTATTCAACTCACAACAAGTGTCATCTGTGGGTGTCAATTAAAAGCCAGCCATTGAATGCTATTGACTGCAGAGCAATTCATAACAAAGCAATTTATTTTTGCCTCCTGGTGTATTTTTTTTTTTTTTTTTGCATTTTAAGAATTAAAAACAGGGACCTGTCGCTATTTTGCGCTTCGTTTGGCGCAGGTTGACTCTTATGCGGGGTTTGAATTGAATTGTTTTTATTTTCATTGATATCAAGTTATCGCATTGTGTTCTGATAAACAGCAGACAGCAGGGACGGATTAGGGAGGGAGGTCCATGTTGGGTGGGTTTGACTGTTTGTGTGTGTGATTGTAATAGGCTGGTGTATGCTGTGAGTTAGGGTTAGGGTTAGGGTTAGGCGGGGGTCTCTCAAAACAAACTGGAAAGCGTAGCGACCCCTAGCTTTTAGCCGCCCGTTACATTGAAAAGAAATTAGCCAATTATATCAGACTCTGAGGAAAGTCCAAATAATGCAAAGAAATGGTGATCACTGGCGGGTGCTCCGTGAATTATTAAGAGAAGAGCTATGATGAAAGAAAAAAAGAAAGAAAACTAGGAAAAAAAAAATAGAGAGACAGACAGAAAGATAGAATAAGAGAAAAAAAGGAATTGAAAATAGAAGAAAAAAGAGATAAAGGGAGAATATTAAAAGTGAAATATGAGGAAAAACATAAAAACATAAAAAACAAAAATGTAACAGAAGAAGAAAAGAAAGTAAAGTCAGACAAATAAAAAAGAAGGTACAATGAGAGTACAACAAATTAAATAAAAACAAAGAAAATGAAAAAGATGGACAGAATATGTCTAAAACAATGACACAGCAAAAAATAAATAAAAATAAAATTAAAAAACATATGGAGAGAAAAATAGAAACTAAGAAATAGACAAAGTAAAAGATAAGAGAAAAAAACATAAACCATAGAGAAAGAAAAAATAACTGAAAGAAGAAAGAGAAAAAAGGAGGGAAGATAAGAAGTAGAAATGTAATGAAAAGAAGGAGAATAAGAGAAAAACAATGAATGAGAGAGAAATGCAAAAATAAAGTATGTTTGCCTTATGTTATAACAAACAAGATCAAATATCTTGGAACACGAATCTTTCTTAAAATGAACAATACTTCCTGCCAATCCTGCAAGAATTCCTTGTTTCACATATACGTGCTGGCAGAACTTCAATCTTTTGGAAACTCCCAGTTTTTTCCCACAATCACAACAATAGATATAATTAGAAAACCCAAAAGAGTTACCTAACCCTAGGTTAGCGTCATGCTGGAGCAGGTAACGGCAACGCTCCCCACGCCCTTTCGACCTGCGAGTCGATGCAGGCTCTCGAGTTTTGAACCTTCAGTGACACTTTTTTGGCCCCGAACTCGAAAATCATCGGCAGTCGATCTCACGAGGCCTCGCACGGTATCCGTTACAAGTCCGTGCACGCGGGTTGACTCTGGCTTCGGTCGGCCGAACGGGAGATTGCGCCAATTGATGGATAACGTGTTAAATGCTTGTGTGGAACATTATCAGCTTGTTACTGACGTTAGGAATGAGTGTGGAATGTCTTTGCAAATTTGAAGATTAAAGGGATTGTAAAATGCTGATCTGCTAGTGATCCCAAGAGCCAAGAAGAGAACCGCAGATTTGAGAGCGTTCTCCATTCAGGCCCCGGTGTTGTGGAATGCTCTCCCCCCTGAGATTTGATCTTAAACCTCAATAGTACTATTTAAACTAGGCTTAAAACACACTTCTATTATATAGCTTATGAATGACCTTTACGTTGACAATATTTGTGGCTGGCAACCAGTTCAGTGTGTCCCCTGCCCGAAGATAGCTGGGATGGGTTCCAGCGCCCCCGCGACCCAACTGAGGATAAAGCGGTGCAGATAATGGAATATTTGTGTATTATTTGTTATTGCAGCATCTGTTGCAGTCTGGTCATCCTGAAAGGGGATTACCTCATGTGTGGTCCCTTCTCAAGGTTTCTTCATGTTCCTTATGCTCAGGTTATTTAGTTTTTCCTGCTCTCATGTAGGTTTTAGATCAGGGAATGGTGTAATAATAGTCTGTAGTTTGCAATAATCTGTGGTCTGTGCAGGCCTTTGAGACTCCATGTGATTAAGGGCTATACAAATAAACATGACTTGACTTGACCTGACCTATAAAACCGTTATTTTTTTCAATTCGGTACAAAACGTGTAGTGATCCTCCCCGCAATCATGCAGAAATGTTTTAAAATATTCCAAGCGCCGAGCACTTGAGAAATTTAGTCTCAAAGCCAAACCATTAGGCTCATATCCTCTAGAGCAGGGGTCGCGAACCAAATAGGCCTTTTTTCATGAGTACGTATGGCTCGAGACATTATTGATTCCGTGTAAAATTTTTCTATGTCGCTACAAGTTCAAGGGAAGCCAAACCATGCTGGTACTGTCCAGTGCTTTCGTCAACAGTTCCATTTTAGCTAGGCAGCCATAGACAGTTATAGTCAAAGAACAATTTAAGCTCATGGCTAATTATGTTAGAGATTCGTTTTAGAAAGTCTACCGCAGACGGCGAATTGTCAAAGACCTACACTTTTTTGTCTGCCATAGACGTTGACAAGCACCAAAAATCTATTCTAGCTAGGTTGCCAGAGATGGCTATAGACGTCAAGAGTTTTGTTTTCGCCTGGCTGCTGTAAACGGCAAAAGTCATAAAAGAACATGTTTAGCTTATCTGCCATAGCTGGCTATAGATAAAGATTGATTCTAGCTAGGCTTCCATAGACGGATAT
Organism: Urocampus carinirostris; assembly: GCF_059441175.1. Lineage (NCBI taxonomy): Eukaryota > Metazoa > Chordata > Actinopteri > Syngnathiformes > Syngnathidae > Urocampus > Urocampus carinirostris. The sequence goes on along the minus strand of NC_142349.1, from coordinate 56,491,267 downwards.
ACTGTAGATGTCAAACATTAATAATAGCGAGACTCACAGACACAGCTATTGTTGATCCATTCTAGCTTTGCTTGGCTATAACCTTCATTGTATTGAGGCTGCCATTGACCGCTTTAGACATCAAAAATCTATTTTAGCTAGGCTGCCACAGCCCTGCCAAAGATCCATTATGGGGAGGCTGGCAATAAATAAGTACAGAGCTGCCTGCTGCACCTGAAAGCTCCTTTCCAAATTCTTTTTCTTTTTATCCATGAGGGGAATGCGAAGGGAATGCGAGGGGAATGCGAGGGGGTGGGCGATACATCAGTTACATCACAATCCTCTTAGCTGCACAGCGCTGGCTCAGTCTACTTTCCTTAAGGTACAAATGTATGTCTTAATCCTTGGAGTGGAAGTTATCTAAATTTGAAAAAAAGATAACAGATTTATTCAAATAACAGTGTCTGCTCTGGCAAATCTTGAGAATGTCAGTGAAAATCAGACAAAAATTGGAATATGTTTTTTTTTTGTATTAGGAGTTGCAAGTGAGGGCCAACGGACGAAAAAGTGTTTCAAAACATTTCCAAACACAGCAAAAATCAATCAAATTAGACAATTATTTAGGTTACTAATGTGGAGGTCCTGGGGTTGAGACAAGACAGTAAAAACATATTCAAACAACAGAAAACCGAGTTAAAATGAAAATGTTAACGCAGTTACTCTGAATGTGATGAAACTAAGTCTAGAGCAGGGGTCGCGAACCAAATAGGCCTTTTTTCATGAGTACGTATGGCTCGAGACATTATTGATTCCGTGTAAAATTTTTCTATGTCGCTACAAGTTCAAGGGAAGCCAAACCATGCTGGTACTGTCCAGTGCCGATTTTAAGCTACAGTTTACAGTGAAGGTGTAAAAAAAAACTATTTTTGACTTAACATCGCTAAAGGATCCTTTATATGAAAACTCATTCAATAACCTGTGTTCAGTTATGATGAAAATCCACATGTCAAACTGTAAAAACGCAAAAACCCCAGAAGAGTACCCAAAGCAATTTGATTGGGTGAGCGGTAGGGATGGGCGGAGCTATACAAAATGCGCAAGCACCCCCTTCTGTTTCTCGCCTGGCGCCGTGTGCACCGAAAGTAAATAAGCCGGGATCCTCGTTTACATAATTTTCTGACGCTTTTACGAAATAACTGCTGGCACTTTGTTTCGAAAAGCATTATTTATGTAAAATAAAATGAACTTCAAAATGAGCCTCAAAGATTTTAAGTAATTAAAGAAGTTTAAATGGTATATTAGTTGACAATTGGGACACAGGCTCTAGCAACATTCCTATTTCCCCAAAAATTATCAAATCGTTAAATGTCACACAGTGAAATAAAATGTGCTGAAGTATAAGCTTTTGTCTGAAGAGCGGGTTTGGCAGTTTAACTGGATTTTGTCTCAAAATATACGGTGGGTCTCTTTCCCAAAATAAAATACAAATATTTTGCTGGTATGGCTCTTTCTTCTTAACGACGGCAGGTCCCGTTGAAAAACAGACAGGGATTGTCGTAAACAGCGATTGCAAGGAGCTCATTTCTATTTGGAGAAATTGGGACTTTGCTTACTGTGCCGCAGTGGGACTCGCTTGTGACAGTTTTTGAGTTAAGCGCTTCGATCCTCAAAAGGTACGTGAAGTAAGTTTACCTGTCACCGTTACAGCGTGTGTTCCTTTTTTGCCTTGGCCTCCTTTTAGGTAGGTGATTGTGACTTTTCCTTTGTGTTTTTCGCCACGTGTCTCGCGGGTGGTAGAATATTGTCTGGTGAGTTCCCAGTTAGCATCAAGACTGCTGAAGGCTTCCAGTTTTGTTGGGTCAAGTTTAGCTCGAGTTAGCAGCCGGCTAGCCTGCCGTGTCCATTGGTATATTCATTACTATAAACTTGGTTTACGTATATTGCCGTATTCGCTCTCTGTTAGCCTGGCTGTTTACTGCATACTTCTGGTTGGCAGCCTTCCGTTTTTCCGCCGATCCGTCCCGGTTAGCCCTCTTTAGCAGCCGCCTAGCCTGCTGTGTCCGTTGGTTAACGTGAAACAACTTTGCATCTACATTTTGGGAAGTGTAATAGAATAGTAAAGCCGAGAGTATTTGCACTTCGTATAGTAATTACTTTCGGGAACGCTGAAAATATTCACTTTGACAAAATGACATAGCCTTTTCTTACCAAACAACAGTTAAACATTTCTAGGCACAACACTGCCTGATTAGCCCCTGTTAGCGCTCCAGTTTTAGCCAGTTAGCCCCATTTTGCCTGGTTGCTTATAGTGTACCATTACTGCATCCACCTGCAGCACCTATCCATTCTATAAGAAACTTGGCTCTACTGATTAACACGTAAAACAATACGGTATTACAATATGTAAAGATGATATATATAGATATTATGACTATCATATTTTGCATGTTTTAAAATTTGGGTAGTCCTCACCTGTTAAAAGTCAGACAGGCATCTAATACTTGTTCTTTTTTTCAAAAATTGGAGACACAAATAAATATATGAACAAACTAAGATAGAAGGGCTGAATAATGTCTGAAACAACGACACAACAAATAAATAAAATAAATAAAAATATAATAATTAAAATTAGTAAAGAAGAAGTGAGAGATAAGGAAATAAATGCAAATAAAAAAGTTTAAAAAAAGAAGGAAAGGAAGTTATAAAGAGAGAGAAACCTACAAAAGAGAAGAGAAAGACACAAAAAAAGAAAGACAAAGAAAGTCATAGAATAAAGAAAGAAGGAAAGAGTAGAAAAAAAGGGACAAATCGAACAAAAAACAAGGAGCATCCGTTTCCCGTTTGGAGGTGCTACATAAAACAAACCTGTGGACCACAAGTTGCCCCCTTGCCATATTTTGAAGCCCCCTATTGTGAATTACTCCAGATTTAAATCACTTTAAAACGTTACAACTTGACTTCCTCGTCATTTTAAGTGACCCAAGGACATGAGTGGGCGGGGGCAGTTATGTGGTGGCTGGGCAGTGACGCTGGGGAATTCAAGTGTGTGTTTGTTTGGGTCAACAGATGGTGCTAGAGCTGTTTTTTTATTATTATTATTATTTTAACATGTCCAATGAAGCAGTATCACTGACATTGATATGTGTGTGTGTGTGTGTGTTGGGGGAGGGGCTTTTTCTCTATTATAAATATACACACACAGACATCTACATGTTATATTTCGTTTTAGATTTGTTTTAAATAAGATTATTCATCCATCCATTATCTGTACCGCTTATCCTCAGTAGGGTCACGGGGGTGCTGGTGCTGGAGCCCATCCCAGCTATCTTCGGACAAAGGGCAGGCGACACCCTGAACTGGTTGCCAGCCAGTCGCAGGGCACACAGAGACAGACAACTCACTCTCTCATTCACACATAGGGACAATTTGGACCGGCAAATTAGCATGTTTTTGGAATGTGGAAGGAAACCGGAGTGCCCGGAGGAAACCCACGCAAGGACGGGGAGAACATGCAAACTCCACACAGGAGGCTTGATCTCATGACCTCAGAACTGTGCCGCACAAGCGCTAACCGCTGCGCCGCCGTGCTGCCTTAAATAAGATTAGTCTCATCCAATCGGTTTTGAAACACTCTCAATCAAAGGACAATTTCAGGTAACTAAGCCCTACATTTGATATTAATTTTGCAGTATGACTGTAGTTGTTAATAATTTCTGTAGTTTTTTTTGGAGTGTTACTTAAGCTGTATTTCGGTTGTATTTCTGTCGTGGTATTTCTGGAATAGTATTTCTGTCGTAGTATTCATGTAGATTTTTTGTAGTATTTCCATTGTATTATTTTGTAGTATTTCTGCTGTTTTATTTTGTAGTATTCTGTGGTAGTGGTTTTGCAACACTTTTGTAGTATTTCTATAGTAGTATATTTGTAGTATTTCCACAGTTATTTAGGATTTCTGTTGTAGTAATTTTGTAGTATAGCTGTAGTAATATTTTTTAGCATTTATATTGTATTATTTCTGTAGTAATATTTTTGGAGTATTTCTGTAGTAGTTTAGTATTCTTTCTGTAGTGGTATTTCTGTCGTAGTGTTTCTGTCTTATAATATTACTGTAGTAGTGTTTTGGTAGTATTTTTTCTTTTCAGAATAAAATAAAAATACATCCAGCCCCTGTTTTTAAGAGCAAAATATGATATTTAGCTAGTAATTTTGTAATATTTTTGTACTATTTCTGTTGTATTTCAGTGGTAGACACAGAAAGGGACCATGGGGACAATGATAGTACCCCCCCAAAAAACATAAATATTTTTTTGGATTATACTAGATAAATAATATTTATTATTATAAATATCATATAAAATATATATTGTTGTAAAAGGATAGTGGGATGTTTGGACGCGTTCTAAGGGATGGGCAGGGCAACTGTATGATGCGGCAGAGGTAAACCAGTGAAAGCTGTCAGGCCCTGCTGTTGAACAAAAAAGTGTGTTGTGTCACCCTGACCCGAGTGACATGGCCGCTTTCTGGTGTCCCGTTTCATCTGGAGGGACGAAAGCATGAGCAACTTAGGTGCCGAGGTGCCTAACTTGTTTGGGTGTTTGGGCATTTGGGTTGGCCATGGTCCAAAAATGTTTGTGTGTGTTTTTTTTTCCCTTTTTTGTTTGTATTTTGTATTTACGTTGTTATTGTATGTGTTTGTCTTGCTGTTGGTCACCCCTCTTGAGGGTTATGACCAAAGTAGAGTGTGTATATATATATATATATATATATATATATATATATATATATATATATATATATATATATATATATATTACATTATACTGTGACCATTTTGGTTTGGCAGGCCAGATTATAAAGCCTGATTGTGGCCGCATGTGGGGTGCAGACCGTAGTTTTCCCACTCCTACTTGAAAAAAAACATTAACACTAAATTTAGCAAAAGTCACCTCAAAAACTGAGTCCAGGTTTGCTCAGAATTGGAACGTGGCCGGCACACACGTCAACACTTCGCTCAATCTCATAGATCGCACACAAACTGGACAGTTCATAAATCCATGTTATAATCCCAAAGCATCTCCGAAGCGTTTCCGGAGCGTCTTCTAAATCTCGCGTGGCAGAAAAATAAAGCTTGAATTTCCAAAGACGGACCTCATCTGGTTTGAATGTGTCCTGTGGAAACAAGCGGCGCTTTGTGAACCAAATTCCCGCATTGAACAGCTGGACACATGGCACCGACTCAAAAATGTGCTCTGAGGCTGTTAGCCATGTATGTTAGCAGGCGAGAAACAGACTGCCATGACTGCCAGATAAATGAAAGGATTTTTTTTTTTAATAACCAATTTGCTGCCATCACAGTTCCCTTTAGCGTCAAAGACCATTCGAGCTAGGCTAGAAGTTAAATATTTTAGCTAGGCTGTCATTGACAACTATAACCGTCAAATAGCAAATCTAGTAAGCTGAGCTTCCGTTGGCAGTCATTTTTGTCAAACATCAATTTTAGTTAGGCCACCGTTGACAGCTATGGACATCAAAGATCCAATATAGCGAGGCTACCATTAAAGGTTATAGACAACAAAAAGATATAATTCGATAAGGCTCCCATTGACAGCTTTGATAGTCGAAGATTAATTCTAGATTTACTGCCATAGACATTAAGAACATTTTAGCTGGGCTTCCATAGACAGCTATGGACATCAAAGATCCATTCTAGCTAGGCTGCTATGGACAGACATAGACATCAAACATCATTATGAAATGAAATGAAATGAAATGATCTGCATTTATATAGCGCTTTTCAAGTCAATGACTTCCCAAAGCGCTTTACATTGTGCTTCACATTTCCCAATAGCGGCCGTGATCTGTGCAGCCATGTAAGGCGCTAACCTGCTTATTGGGGGTATTGGGGGTTCAGTGTCTTACCCAAGGACACTTCGGCATGTAACACGGACAAGCCGGGATTCGAACTGGGATCCCTTAATCCTAAAACGATCGCTCTACCTCCTGAGCTACTGCCGCCCCCATTACTAACTAGAATGCCATAAAGGGCTATAGATGTAAGAGATCCATTCCATCTTGCCTGCCAAAGACATCAAAGATCCATTGCATTAAGATTGCAATTGAAAACGGTAGACATCAATATCAATTTTAGCTTTGCTGCTATTACCGGCAAAAATCCATATTAGTGAGGCTACAAACTTCCATCCATGATCCATTCTCGCAAGGCTGTCAGAGATGGCTCTTACCATTTTAGCTTGGCTACATTTGTCGAAAGTTTTATTTTTGCTAGTCTGCCAAAGGCTATTATAGTCAACGAAAAATGTACGCATTTCCGCCATAGACAGCTATTGACGTCAAAGAGATTTTAGCCTGGCTGCCACATATGGCTGTAGGTTCCAAAGACCTCTTCTAGCTTGGCTGCTGTAGACGGTGATAGACAAAAAAGTTTAATGTTAGATAGGCTGCCATGGACCACTATGGATGCCAAAGACTCAACTAACCAAACTGTCAGAGATGGCTAAAGACCTCCAAATACCATTTTAGCTAGTCTGCAAATAACAGATGCTTTCGTCAACAGTTCCATTTTAGCTAGGCAGCCATAGACAGTTATAGTCAAAGAACAATTTAAGCTCATGGCTAATTATGTTAGAGATTCGTTTTAGAAAGTCTACCGCAGACGGCGAATTGTCAAAGACCTACACTTTTTTGTCTGCCATAGACGTTGACAAGCACCAAAAATCTATTCTAGCTAGGTTGCCAGAGATGGCTATAGACGTCAAGAGTTTTGTTTTCGCCTGGCTGCTGTAAACGGCAAAAGTCATAAAAGAACATGTTTAGCTTATCTGCCATAGCTGGCTATAGATAAAGATTGATTCTAGCTAGGCTTCCATAGACGGATATACTGTAGATGTCAAACATTAATAATAGCGAGACTCACAGACACAGCTATTGTTGATCCATTCTAGCTTTGCTTGGCTATAACCTTCATTGTATTGAGGCTGCCATTGACCGCTTTAGACATCAAAAATCTATTTTAGCTAGGCTGCCACAGCCCTGCCAAAGATCCATTATGGGGAGGCTGGCAATAAATAAGTACAGAGCTGCCTGCTGCACCTGAAAGCTCCTTTCCAAATTCTTTTTCTTTTTATCCATGAGGGGAATGCGAAGGGAATGCGAGGGGAATGCGAGGGGGTGGGCGATACATCAGTTACATCACAATCCTCTTAGCTGCACAGCGCTGGCTCAGTCTACTTTCCCTAAGGTACAAATGTATGTCTTAATCCTTGGAGTGGAAGTTATCTAAATTTGAAAAAAAGATAACAGATTTATTCAAATAACAGTGTCTGCTCTGGCAAATCTTGAGAATGTCAGTGAAAATCAGACAAAAATTGGAATATGTTTTTTTTTTTGTATTAGGAGTTGCAAGTGAGGGCCAACGGACGAAAAAGTGTTTCAAAACATTTCCAAACACAGCAAAAATCAATCAAATTAGACAATTATTTAGGTTACTAATGTGGAGGTCCTGGGGTTGAGACAAGACAGTAAAAACATATTCAAACAACAGAAAACCGAGTTAAAATGAAAATGTTTACGCAGTTACTCTGAATGTGATGAAACTAAGTTCAAATAGGAAATACATTTTCTACTTAATTTTAATTCTTATAAAACAAAGACCTAAATCAATCTTAATGGCCTCATCTGCTGCTGTTACAGTATCTAGTTACTGGTTGCGGAGGTAAATTGCTGTGCCGGCTGTGTGCTTAAATTGTATGTTTCCGGACTGCTACACGACAGACATTGAATTAAAAAAAAAAAAAAAGAACATCTGCTGGAAAAAATAAGCAAGTACCACTTTATTTACGTTGAGCATTTATCAATTATTTCTTTCTTTACTATATGCAAACTTTGTTTGTCATCTGTCACTGTAAAACAATCTAACACTGCCCAGTTCGCTTAACAATTGAGAGGTTTATTAAAAGATTAAATATGAAATCATAAAAAATAAAAAAACAACTACAATTCAAAATATCTTAACAAATACCAACTTTATATTTTTAAGAACCTTAAAAATAATAAAAAACGGCTCCATCTGCTGTCACCCATTACTTTATTGCACTAACTCAAGTCACATCACACCATAGGTAAATCACATTGTATTTTTCTTTCACATATATATTTCTATGTATGTCATTTATTCATGTACATGTGTATTACAAATAAGCAGTACTTACTATATGCTATTTTTTGTTAATGTTCAATATGTATAAACTGTATTGAAATAATGTTTTTAACTGGGGTTTGGATAATTAGTTTATTACCACAGTTTTCTATCCCCTGCCACACAGTATCTTGTGTTTCCTACCCAACCTCAGAATTGAATTATGTTGTATACTACGGGTGTATAAAGATTGAGAAGAAGTACCGTATTTTCCGGACTATGAGGCTCACCTAAAAACCCCAATTTAGCCCAAAAATTTAAAGTGCGACTTATAACCTGGTGTACCTTTTATGCCACAGAAAACACCAGAAATACAATCGGAAATATATAAAGTACTTCTACATATGCATTACCATACTGGAAATGCATACAGAAATTATAGCTTACATTACCATAGGAGGTTTTACGGCAGTACCGTATGTATGAAATTGATACACATTGCTGACCCATTTAACGAAACATGTATAAGGATTCGCACGCAAGTAGAAGCGCTTTACCACCAGACCATCAGTGATACAAATACATCATGAGAAGGTAATGGACTATCTCATCATCACATTCATTTTTCTCATGGTGCAAGGTTAACCTATTTGCATAGTGCACTCTGATTGATTAAAACCTCTACACTTCCTCACCAATGAATGTTAGAGAAAGGAGGAAACAGAAAGTCTTTAAAAATGCTATATATTTTTTTTTACATAAACATATGCTGAGAGGTGAACGACGCATAGGTGAAAAAGTAGTGAAACTGATTTCTGGTGATGTCATCACGTGATTTTGGTCAACATGGCGATCACAGACATGCAAAGAACACCATCCCTTTCTGCCCCGACGATGACAAAGGGACTTAATCATCTTTTTTTTTAAAAGAATAAAGCTTTGAAACTCTTTTTACAGTCTATCTTGGCTTTTCTCACCACACTGCTTCACTACGCCTACTCGCCATATAGGCCGCCAACACACTCTCAATTGCTGAATAGAGGAAGTAAAACTAAGAAGTGGGGGGTACCTTGAGGTGTGGACACAGATCTAATCAAAGCCACTCCTGTCGTCTAACTGTGATTTTTATTACTGAAATCGTTCCCAGATGCTTGATACTGACTGATAAGCTGCGAGAAATTCTTTTTAATAGTATGTTTTTCATTTTTTAATGATAAAGAAAACAAAACAACAAAAACATGTCTTTTTAAGTTTTGGCACTTAAGGACAGTGCCTCTGAAAAAGTATTCATATGTTATATGGCACTGAATGAGTATGAATATTTACACGCACACAAAAATACTCTTACGGTAGTCTCGATTTCATGCGCTTTATAGGCTGGTGCACTGTATGTATAAAAATATCTATGCCAATTTTTGGGGGGTGCCTTATGGTGCAGAAAGATAAGTTGCACATTGAAAAAACCCTAAAAAAATACCTAAAAACAAAAGCAAGTTTGAGGAATGAAGGTATAGAAATTCCTGCCTCGGGATATGATTTGGGAGGACGACAAGGAAAAGAAAGGCCATCGAGAGGAGAAGCCAATCCTTGTTGGGTCCATCTCACCAAATGGCCCGTAGGGACTTTGTGAGAAAGAGCTTTTTTTTTCAGTCGAGTTCTTTTCAAGGCTAAAGACGATCTACATGACAAACGGAGTTACTTTGAAGGCGCTTGTGTCATCTCGGCCTCTCTGCCACTCAGCGCTGATCTCTTGACCCTCCGCCTCTCATCTTTCGCTTTTTTTTTCACCCTTTCGACATTCATTCCATTTTTCTCAATGTCCCTCTTTCATCTTCATTTTTTCTCTCATATTTCTCCGACTTCAAGTGGTGTCAGACTGTTAGGCTGGTGTTTTTACAATATATATATAAATATATATATATATATATATATATATATATATATATATATATATATATATATATATATATAAAAGTTATTTTTTGCCGCCTATGTCTAGTTGCAGGAAGTAGTTGCATTAGCTCACTAAAACGCACAAACCTAGCATAGCCGATGGTAACGTGTGACTGAAATGATTTACTCTTTTTATACACTGCAAAATTAAAATTCCTACCACTTTGTAAGAAGATTCATTCTAATTTTAAGTACCGTATTTTCAAGACTATAAGATGCACCGTGTTATAAGGTGCACCCCCAAAAATGTTTTTTGTCCTATATTTTTCATACATAAGGCGAACCGGACTATAAGGTGCTACAGTGGGAACGTCAACAAAACAGCCAGATAGTTCAGTCAAACCTATTAACCCCTTAACAATCCAACGGCTCGCAAAGAAGCAAATACGAGTCTGAGACACGTACGGACACGGTGTCTGTACGACATCACCAATCACTCAAATGCGTCATAACACATATCATTAGGAAGGTTCAAGAAATGACAACCATTTCTTCGATTCTATTTTCTTTTTCGCCGGCAACTGTCTGGACAGCAAAGTAAGAATTTCATTGTGCAGGGAAACGTGGTTCTTTACTGTGCATATGACAATAAACACTTTGAATTGAATTTAAAAATAGACTCATCACAGAAACATCAAGATCAGTCTGAAACAAGATACTGGGAAAATATAAAGCCGGGGTAGCTCAGCAAAGTCATCTTGCAGCCATCACATTTAATAGTACTACAAAACCATGGTCCTCTTACATCTGTGAGTGTAGTAAATTCAACCATGTAAAATATTTACACACTACAAAACAAGCAATAATGACGACAAAAAATAAATAAACAAATATGCCAAGAAGCTTCTGCATCAATGGACGTTGCTTGTTGCTCGCTGTCTGTTTAGCCCCATAATTCTTGTTTACAAATACAGACTAGTAAAAATGTTTTCTCCAGGCCATAGAGCAACCAAATGTGTGATTCACATCTTCATCGGCCAATTGCAGGCTATGTATTACTCCCGTGCTTTTTTCCGTCGCTACCAGCGTGTGGCGCTGTGAGAGGACACCCAGCATCCACCCCGAAGAATAAATACGCTTCATCTTCCTATTTTGTGTGTAAACAAACTAAACTGTATCTCCAGCGCACTAAGAACTTTAAAATTTTTATTGTTCAATATCTCGTGCATCCATTCAATATGGTTGGTATACAGTGTAAAGAAGAGGCGACCCGTTTTTTTTTTTTTTTTTTTTTTTAATGAAAGTAGAATAAGGAAGCTTGGTGCGGTTGAGAAAATGGTTGGATTGCTTTTTTTTGGACACTTTCTACCACAGAGGTGGAAGTCACCTAACTCTTGAAGCTCATCTTCCAATCGTAAGTTAAATTTAACTTTATTTATCTTTATAGAGCTTATTATTTAATGAAATGTTTATTCTTTTAGTACAAAACAATACAGGTTACTTATACAAGCCTTACATATACTTATATAAACCTTAAAGATACAAAACATAGCACTGAAGCAACTTACGAACAAACTCAACTTACAAATGAGCGTCCGTTCAAAAGTAGGGCAGCGTCTGTTGATGTAAATGGGACAAAAAAAAATGATCTTACCTGGTTGAAGATTTCCAGCCTCTCCTTGACTTCTGCAAGCGAAGGATTGGGAATGCGAACTTTCACCTCGGGATTCTGCCTCTGCGCATTCAGACCGTTTCCCACCACTCTGCTCGTGTAGCTGTGTGAGAGTAAAAGAAGAATTAAATCAAAACTTCTGTTTGCATGCCCAATACGGGAATCATTCACTTAAAATTAATAAAATCTTGCCCCATTAGTAGATTATGAGTTTTTATTTTGTTGTTTTGTTTGTGTTTTAAGCTTTATTTAAAAAACATCTCCCATCTCATCAGCTGCACCGCTTATCCTAAGTAGGGTCGCGGGGGTGCTGGAGCCCATCCCAGCAATCATCGGGCAGTGGGCAGGGGACACCCTGAACTGGTTACCAGCCAATCGCAGAGCTTAAAAAAAAAACAAAACGTGATAATCTCATCTCATCTCATTACCTGCACCTCTTATCCTCAGTAGGGTCACGGGGGTGCTGGAGCCCATCCCAGCAATCATCGGGCAGTGGGGACACCCTGAACTGGTTGCCAGCCAATCGCAGGGCACACGGGGACGGACAACTCACTCCGTCACACCTAGGGACAATTTGGACCGGCCAATTCACCTGAAATGCATGTCTTATGAATGTGGGAGGAAATCGGAGTGCCCGGAGCAAACCCACGCAAGCACGGGGAGAACATATAAACTCCACACAGTAAGGCCGGGAGCTGGATTTGAACCCATGCAGGAGGTTCCCACGACCTCAGAACTGTGTCGCACACGCGCTAACCACTGCGCCGCCGTGCTGCCCCATAATATAATATAATATAATGTACTTATTTATTTCATGATAAAACTGTCTGAAGTTGTTATGTGTATTGTGGGTAGACCTAAGATATGAGTCTGCTCCAAAAGGCCCGACTGAAACCACATCACCGTTTTAATAGTTTTGTTCCGTGTGGCCCATACAACCCTAGTGGTTAAGGGAACCAACCAACTACCTAACCAACCAACCAACCAACCAAGAAACCAACTAACCAACCAAGCAACCAACCTACAAACCAACCAAGCAACCGTATGCGCAGTGTACTGTATATAGCTGTAGCCTCACTTGAATATATATATTTTTAAATCCACAGAGGTTTACCTCAAACAAACTGTCCAAGTACACAAACTTAAAATTACACAGACTTGTAATTTGAACTGTTGAATGGATGGACTATAAAGATTTGATTAAATGAACTGAATGGATGGTTTTTGAAAAAATCAATTAAAAAAAAAAGGATTGCAACAACTCCGTACTTGAGTATTTTTTCACGGAGTACTTTTTTAACGTCTACTCACGCAATTATGTGGATGACTATTTTTTACTTCTACTTGAGTCATATTTTTCTGAAGTAACAGTGCATTTCCTTGAGTAAAATATTTAGCCCCTCTACACAACTGTGATCATCACATCACTACTTTGATAATCACTATCTTCATTTACCGCTAATTGTTATAAGTGCACTTCATGCTCATTCATAAAATTAAACGAAGTATTCACTCCTTGTGATCACTTGAAGTTTCAATGTATCATTTACGGTATCATACGCTACTTTCCCAGCAATGTTTCCAAGTGCCCTTGAATCTACCATACTCTAATCAGAACACCTTGAAAAGCAAGTTAGATCAGTCTGAACAGAAGTTTCTTGTGAAAAATGGAAAATTACTATTTTGTTAAGTTTAATTTTCGAGCTAGGGTTTATTTTTGTCAATCCCATTCCTTTTCCTATAAGAAAGTGGGGAGCCATTTTCGATGATTGTTTGAGGGATGGTTGGTTGGTGGGTTGGATAGTTGGTTGGATCCCTTAATCACTACGGTCGTAAGGGCACCATTCCCTGTGGTGGGTCTTGGGCAAGACCAGCCTGGTGGCACCCTACCTCACCAGGCCAACATATGTTTCCGTCCGGTCAATGATTATCCTAATCACAGGGTATACTCTGCCTAATTTTTATTTTGTAACTTTGTAATAAAGGTCCTTAAGTTAACTGCTCTATTCAGCCCTTATTTTCTTTGTCCAAATACTCAGTCCGAATCTTGGATGAGACAAAGATAGTCTACGCCAAAACTATATTTAAACTTTTTTTTTATTTCAAGCATACATTGTACAAAATTAAAATCAATTAAATATATTGCATTGCCCTGTTAGCAGATTTTTTTAAAGGAGGATAAATATAATAATATAACATAATAAACACTTTTCTCTTTATTAGTAAAATTGTAAAACTAAAGCAATTGAAAATATGAGCAACACTATCTTTAAAAACTTAAAAAAATACAATTAGGAAATAATAGCTCAAATTGTTCTCAAAATTTGAGTTAATTTTTAAAAACAATTTTGAGCCAACTTCCAAAAGATGCATGTTAAGTCTATAGTAATTTTAGTTGTTTTTATTGTAAAGACGTAACACTTTAGTGTCTTACAATACTGTATTTTTTGTTCTGTATGTATTAGCCATAAGTCCAAAGATTTGCAGTGAGATGCAATAAGATGATAATCATTGAAAGGGAGCTTGCAATTATGAAGAAATACAAATTATGTACACACATCTTACTTTCACTGAGGACTGAGATTGTAATGAATTCACAATCGGGACAATCATTAATAATAGGGAGGTGATGCAAATTTTACAAAGGGCATAATAATACTCTCAAGTGGAAGCTTTTAAATCAGTTTTAATTCTAATCTCTGCATCCACTCACTAACTCTAGCGTACCAGCTCAAGTCACATAGAACAAAAGGTAAATAAAAGGCCGTTTGTATCTTTACATGTCTATTTATTTATATTTTTTAGTTAATCTTATATGCTTACATTATATACAAGTAGTACTTAAGCATTTGTTAATTATCATATGTCTATATTTCCCGCCATATGGCTATTTCACCTTACAATCCCCACCTTCGAACGGATTTAGGTCATATTTTGGTTGTTACTGTATTCACATAGGGATCGTGACTTTCCGGTGAATACAATTTGACGTGCATATGTATTGTTTATTTTGCTCACGCGCCATTATCTAAACCAATGCAAGATTTATGGCACGGTATTAAAGTTTGATGCGAGGGGATTTAACGGCGCTGGCATCAAATCAATGAAGCGAGGCCGAGGATGATTGGAAGTGATTACGGAACCCGTGCATTTTAGCGAACGTATTTATGGGTCGTGCCGGTGGCGTGCGCTACGCATCGGATGGCCTACAATCGGAAAAATGCTGAACTGGAGAATTTGTGATCTAAGACAAGTCGTGATAAGGTCTGTGTTGCGCTGAACAAGCACTTTGAAAAATTGTTATCAAAATGAAAAAGAAAGACTAAGACTTCTCTTTTATTTCGCTGTATATCATCTAACGCTTTTTATCGTCATGTTCAATTATGCGTATTTGTATTACCACAACTGGTCCAAAATGTATTCGATTATTATAAATATTCAACAAGTGTAGTAATGGGAAAAATGGCTGTTGATCTTTAAACCAGGTTTAAAGCTTCAACTCAGAGTTTGACGCTTTAAGTCAAATCTCAGTTGACAAAATTAGAGCCTTGAACTCTAACTCTGGCTTGAGCTTTCAAACGTATAATAGTAAAAGTGTAAAGTTAACCTTAAAGATCGGGCCTAAAGAAATTCAGCCCGACCCAACCCGAGTCACTGGTATATAAACACAAACCTGCCTAAACCCGACGAAATAACTTGATTTGATAAGCGAGGCCTAAATAAACCTGAACCTTTAATTTGCTGCTAAAGGTAACACTAAACTTTACTACGGCCGTGCGTACTTAAGCACCGAATTGTTCCTTTCGGCTTAACTACAATTCTTTGGGTTGACTTGGGGCCGAGTGCCTCACATCAGGAGTGCACTGCGAGTGCAGCGCTTACATGATCGATATGGCGCCAAAGTGTGCATCTTCGCGACGCGCAGCAAATGAAAAAGTAAAACTGGACAAAATGTAACCGAAAAGAAAATCAAAATAGATGCTGCAAATAATGAACGCTTTGGCCAAAAAGCAAAAAAAAAGTTTGTAAAGATTGTAAGTTATTAACAAGAAGCAAAAATGACGTCAGACCTGAGGGAGGTGGAAAATTGAAGCCGCGCATCACATACCCCTACACCATAAAGGAAAATATATTTGGATTCAGTGAGTTTAAGTTAAACTTAATAATTTGCTGAGAATTGTCTTTATCTAAATAATTACTTGAGTAAAAGTGGGTACATGCTTTGTAGATCCACAAAGGGAAAAATAAATGAAAAATAAAAAATAAAAAAAACGCGAGAGAACTGCCCGACCAACCTGACTTGATTGACATTTGAAAGCCAGGACCAAGGGGCCGAAGCTCTTAACTGTAACTTAAACCTTGTTAAAAGCTTTAACTCAAAGTTTGAAATTTCAACTGTGTGACTACTTAAAGTTGAAAAATTGACCCAAAAGACTACCCAGCTTTAACACCAATTGAAGATTTAATCTTTGAGTTAAGCCTTTGAATAAAGTTTAACTCAGTTTTGAGCTGTGAGAAGTCTAATGGGTAGAGATTTAACTTAGGGTTACACCTTGTTTAAAGTTTCAAATCAGAATATAGAACTTTAATAGAACATTAATTCTGAGTAAAAGCTAACGTGACAGATTTATCTGCAAAATGAAAATCCGTTGATGACTTAAAAGTAAAACATAATTTACTCTGGTTGAAGCTCTAAACTTTGAGTTGAGTTTGAATTGCATTTAACTTTGGACAGTTTGTTAGTTCACACAAAAGTGAACATATGTCATGATTACTGATGGGAATCACCTGTGCCCGCTCATTTGGCGCCAACCGCCGCAGGTTCTGATTGGCTCCCTGTCATTATTTGAACCCAGTCCTGTCAGTCCCCTGTTGTCAGTCTGTCTGCGAACCTCATTGTATGCTAGGCAAACCTTTTTCGACTCTAACTCCCACCTGTCCCTTTTTTGCTCCCATCTGTCCCTGGCTATGACCTGTTTTGATCTTGACCATGTGCTCTCCCGTCCCGGCTTACGACCTCTTTTTGTCCCCGACTACGTCTACTTTCCCGTTCTGGCTTACGACTCGTTTCCGACCCCGACCACGCCTTGCTCTCCCAGTCTCGGCTACTGACCAGTTTTTCCGTCCCTGGCACCACCTTTGCTCGCTACGGAAGATCCACTTCCGTGTTCAGATCACAATCAAAGTACGAGAGCGACTTGCTTCCCGCGTCCAGCGAACACCGGATCGTGGGCGTAGCTCTTCCTCTTTCCTTCAGTAAAACAATTGCAATTGGGTCCTGTTTCATTTGTAGGTCCGACAACATGGCTCTAACTCTGAGTTAAATTTAACTTGACACGGCTTTATCGCCTAATTGAAGCTCAGTCGTTGACTCAAAAATTAAAACGGCATTTACTTTGATTAAAGCTTTAAACTTTGAGATCAACCTTTAAACAATGTTCAACTCAGATTTGAGCTGTGAGAAGTCAAATGGGTGGATATATAACTCGGGGTTAAACCTTAATCGAAAACTTTAACACAACTTTAATTATGAATTAAAGGTAACGTGTCACAGCTTTATCTCCTAATTGAAGCTCAGTTGTTGACTCAAAAACAAAACAGCATGTACCCCGGTTTAAGCGTTAAACTATGAGTTGAATTTGGAAAGCTCGTTAGTTCACACCAAAGTCAACGAAGCATTAACTCTGAGTTAAAGCTTTACAGCACGATAGTGAGGGCATTTCTCCTGCGTGTTCAGCAGTCGTCTGGATGGAAATTATCTCATCAAATGGACCGCTTCTAAAAGAATGAGCCGGACACGGAATTAGGCCTGCTCCTTTTCATTTCTGTCCACGTTCTGTCTTACATAGGGGACGTGACAAGACGGACAAAAGGACACGTCAAAGCTGAATGCCGTCCACAGAGACGGGCAATTAATGCGCCAAACGGCTGTTTGATGACGCCAATAATGGCTGCTTTCCCAAAACTCACTGACTGGAAGGGGCCACAATGAAGAATGGGGAAAAATAGAGCATGAGAAGGAGTCTTCTTATCTTGGGCTTTCACATTTTTGGACTCAACAGTGTGCAGACCCTTTAAACGGGGATTCGTCCCTTTAGGACATTAGCATATCTGGACAGCACTGGATACTTAGCCCTTTGTCTTCATCTTCGTTAAAAATAAATAAATAATTGGTATTTTTTTCTTCTTCTTCAACATTAGCAAAATGTATTTCTTAATCAGGATTTTATGTTGCAGTAGTAATATAATTAATCATAAAAAAGTATGAAAAGTAGGAATAAAATACAATTAGCATTGACGGACAATTTGCATTTTTGGATGGCAAATATAACTGATAAATTGGTTTGGTTTTTCTGGTAATATTTTGAATTATTTAAAATACATTCTGTCCATATATATATATATATATATATATATATATATATATATATATATATATATACACACCGTATTTTTCGCACTATAAGGCGCACCTAAAAGCCTTTATTTTTTTCAAAAACTGACCATGCGCCTTATAATACAGTGCGCCTTATATATGGATCAATATTAGGTCGCAAAGTCTTGCAACTAAGGCAAGCAGCCGCCGAAGGCGAAGTCGTCAGCGGTGTATGCTGGGATACATATGCCGGCGTTTCATTGGCTAACCAATGTGTCAATCATCATTTGAATCGATCACTATTGGCTAAAGTTACTCAGAGGTAAAGGAGGCGGATCCTTTTTATCATTTACAGGCTCGCATAGGCTAAAGGGGCAAAACAAAGCCTGCAATTGGCCGAAAAAGATGAATGTGAATAGTAAGTTTGGTTGTCTATGGCATAGAAAAAACATGTTTTACTATTCTGTATTTGTAAATATTTTACTCTCCTGGATTTACTACACTCACGGATATAAGGCACCCGCTTTGAGACTGGGAGGTCGGTGGTTCGCGCCCCGGCCGAGTCATTCCTAAGACTTAAAAAGTGGTCGGCGGCGCCCTCTGTTGGCTGCGGCTGCATCGGCTCGCTACAACGGGTCAGGTGCAATCGACATTTCGTTCTGTGTGCATTGTTACACAGAATGACAATACAAGGAAATTATTATTATTATTATAAGAGGACCATGGTTGCACATTATTATTGAACACAACGACTTCGGTGAGCTACTCCGGCTATATATTTTACCAGTATCTCGTTTCAGAGTGATCTTGATGTTTGTGATGGGTCTTTTTTTAAATTAAACTCAATTCCAAGTGTTTATTGTCATATGCACGGTAAAGTTGCGAGCGAAAAAGAAAATAGAAACTAAGGAATGGTTGGCATTTCTTGAATCCCAAGACTTTAACCTTCGGAATGATATTTGGAACGATGCATTTGAGTGACATCGTACGGACACTGTTTCCATATATGTCTGAGACACTTATTTGCTTCTTTGCAAGCTTTCGGATTGTTAAGGGGGTAATAAGTTTGACTGAACTATCTGACTGTTTTGTCGACGTTCCCATTGTAGCGCCTTATAATCCAGTGCGCCTTATGTATAGAAGATATTTTTTGGGGGTGTGCCCTATAACCCGGTGCGCCCTATAGTGCGGAAAATACGGTATGTATATATATGTATATATATATATATATATATATATATATATATATATATATATATATATATATATATATATATATATATATATATATATATATATATAGACAAATGTATTTTGAATAATTCTTTCATATTGTATTTTACTGTGAAATGTATTTTTAATACCACCCAAATACAAAATAAAACAATTAACAAAGGCATTCTTGACAAAACAAGAAACAAGAAAAATAGTATGATAGATGGATAGGGAGATAGAGAGACAGACAGACAGACAGAGAGAGAGATAGAGAGACGCGCACTCAAACAAAACAAATATAGACATAAAAATAAAGATTTTATTTTACTTCATTTTCAAAAAACCCACGTAAAATATGGCAAAAAATTGTTTAAATATTAAATGATTTATGAATGATGTAGTAAAATGAGAAAAACATATACATTCAACATAATGTAAATATAAAAGTATGACAATAATTCTACCATTTTTTCCTTTATTTACTACAAAACAAGGAAAATATAGTAATATCCTTATTTTGTATAAAAATGTAGTAAAATAAGGAAAATAAGTCCCTAATATTGGCTATTGAAAGCAAACAATATATATCGATATATACATGTTTTTTTGTATGGAGGGAAGACAATTTTATTAATTGCCTTGAATCTTATCCAAAATCTTTTTTTTTTTTCTTTGAGTTGTTCCATTTTCCAGGGCTTAATTATTAAAAATGACCCAACACAAACGATTCATTCATTAATCATAAAAGATATCTTAAAAACGTATCACAATAGTGTATATTTACATTTTCTCTTTTATTACACGTTTATCAGAGTGTCAAGTCCAAACTTATTGTAAAGGATGTTATCAATATCAATAAAAACTTTTAATTCACAATTATTTCTCATCTTCTGCAAAACTTCAATCCCTGTCTGGCCTTTTCTATGGTCAAATCCCGCTTGAGAGACTTTTGGAAACATTAGCGCTTAGCGCCCGGAGCTAGCGTGTCACTAAACTCCGCCCCCACAGCTTCGCATCCGCCACCTTTATGTTGACCTCGGCACTATGGTGCTGAAAGCCGCCCTAGGCAGATATGCTAAAGAACTGGGCATGAAAATAAAGAATTTTGAAAAACTTCATGAGCAATGTAAAGAAGGCCGACTTGATCTGGCCGGGGTCAAGTACAAAATGTCTAAGGTTTTATGTTCTGTAGTCTGTACTTTCATGTTATGTTAGTGTTATAGTGCTTTTCAAAGTCTTGATATCACAATCAATGTTCCCTCTAATTTTCCACGGGTCTGAGCGTTCACATAAAGTCAGTGAGCAACGCTTGAAACAACAGTGAGCCACCATAATCCCAAGTGTGGCAAGATAATTAATTATCAAACATGTCCAAAACTTGACAAGTTACATCTAGCTGAGTTTCCGGCAATGCAAAATTATTTTTCTCTTTTGAATGAATTGACTCATGTACTATTGCAAAGGTTATACGGCCTACAAACGTCGTTTGTTCTTACAATTCTTTCACAAGATATCCATTTCTTTTTATTTCCTGATATATTTTGTCGCATGATATTAACACTTTTGGGGGCTTATTTAGTCTGTTGTAAGATACAGAACTGTACTTAATCAAATTTTTAGTGGAAATACACTGTTGTCAACAAGATTCACTTGATATACAGTAATTGGAAATTATTTGAATGCAACACATACTTTTTATTCTTTTTTTGGTGTTTTTTTCTACTTTTTTTTAAATTCCTTTAAAAAAAATCTCATTGTGTTTATTTTTTCTGAGCTGTTACTTTGTTCTTTTTGTTCTCTATTTACTTTTTTCCTACATTTCTTTCTTTTCTTTTTTTCTGGCTTTTTTCTCAATTTTTCCTTCTTTTTTTCTCTTCCTTTTGTTTCTTGTTTTCTCAGCTTTTCACTACTTTTTCATTTTGGTATTTTTTTCATTTTGTTCTATTCCCCCCTTCCTTTAAGTCCAAGTCATAATTTTACATAATATTTGGTCATGTTGGGATTAAAGAAGCAAAAACAAACTGAAGAGCCGTTTAGGACCCGAAAGAGCCGGTTCCTTTTTAGTGAGCCGAGCCAAAGAAGCCTGTTCTCGACATACTCTACTAACTTTACTCAACTTCGTTCGACTTCAAAATACCGCATTTAGGACACAACGTCAGGGGAACCCGTATATTTTTACCTTCATGCACTGTAACTTTGACTTAAGTCCCTTCTTAATAAGTAATTTGAGCCCTCATTTTTGGGCGTTGGCTAGATTTTCTTGTGCGCTGGGAATGTGCGAGCAGTGTGCAATTGTGCACGCGCGCAGCTTAGAGGGACCACTGGTCACAATTTTTTTCTTTGATGCCACAAGGAGTGCACTGGCAATCGCCATCATGCTTTTGGTCAGTGATTTTGTCATGCAGTGGTTAACACATTCGCCTGGAGATGAATGGGCGCCACCAGTCTGTACTTGCCGAAGACACGCCACAGAAAATGGTGCCCCTACGACCGGTATGCTTAAGGGATCCAACCAACGAGTCATCTTCTATATTTATCTTCTCCATTGATACGCAGATGACATTCAACTATATCTTCCGTTGGAGGAATCTGCCACACTAAATTGTGGAAATTTGGAGGCCTGCCTCACTGAGATAAAAGAATGGATTGTGCCTTAACTCTGAAAAGACCGAAATGTTAGTTATTGGTCCATCTAAATGACGTGACTTGTTCTCAAAAACTGCTGTGAACATTGACAAATGTCACATCACCCAGAGTGACTCAGTTAAAAATTTAGGTGTCATATTTGACCCCGATCCGTCCTTTCAAACACACGTGAAGAAAATTACTAGAACAGCTTTCTTCCATCTTCGCAACATTGCAAAAATTCCTCCTATGCTGTCTCCGTCGGATGCGGAGTTTATAATTCACACGTTTGTTACTTCCCGTCTCGATTACTGTAATGCACTACTCTCCGGTCTCCCGAAGTCCAAAATCAAGAGTCTTCAGCTAGTACAAAATGCTGCAGCGAGGCTTTTAACTAAGACAAGAAAGTTTGATCACATTACCCCCATTTTAGCTTACCTGCATTGGCTCCCTGTTAGCTTAACATGTGATTTTAAGGTTCAGTTGGTATTATACAAAATCATGCATGGACTTGGTCCCTCATATCTTTCAGATTTAAATTCCCCCTATGTTCCGGTCTGGAGCCTTCGCTCTGAAAATGCGGGTCTACTACTGATTCCAAGAGCCAAGAAGAGTTCCGCAAGTTCGAGAGCCTTCTCCATCCGGGCATTGTGGAATGCTCTTCCCCCTGAGATCCAAACTGCAACCTCAATGGAAATGTTTAAACCTAAGCTTAAAACACACTTCTACTCTATAGCATATATTTTTTGTTGACAATATCCGTGTATTATTTGTTATTGCGAGATCCATTGCAGCCTGGTCATCCTGAAATGGGGATTAGCACATGTGCTGTCCCTTCACAAGGTTTCTTCATTTTCCTCATGTTGAGGTTTTCTAGTTTTTCCTTGCCCTCATGTTGGTTTCAGATCAGGGGATGGTGTAATAATAGTCTGAAATAATAGTCTGTGCAATAACCTGTGCAGCCTTTTGAGACTCTTTGTCATTAAGGGCTATACAAATAAAAAAATGACTATATTGAGGTCCTTTCATGTTTGGTTCAGTTACAGCTAGTTAGTGTGCCAGCATTATTTTGTGGTCTTACCGACGTGACACTCTTGCTATTGTTCTATCAATAGGTGTGGTCCTGCGTTATCCTATCTCACGTTTTGTTCAGTGACAGTTTCACAGCATATTCTGTGTTGTCTAACGATCATGTTTTGTTTAGTAAGTTTTTCAACATAATCATCCTTGTCTTTTTTCCACATTTTGTTCAAATAGAGCTTGTTTACCCGCATATTGTGTGTAGTCCTTTCACATTCAGTAAGCTTTAATATGTAATAGATAATATATTCTGCTCTCATCCATTCATGCTTTCTTGAGTTAGTGTTAAATAAATCCTGCATCGTGTTTCACTTTTAATGTTTTGTCCAGTTACCGCTAGTTTGTGTGCCTGGATTATGTATCATGGTCTCGTATACATGGCATACTAGTTGTTCTGTTAGTTGAAACATGTAGTTCTATCCATCACGAGTATGTTCCACTCTCGCTCTTTTTCAATTCAAACCGATTGGTGATCTAACATATTCCGTGTTGTCTTCCTTTTCTGCTTTGTTCAGTCCAAGGCAGTTAGTGTTCCAACATATCGTGTTTCCCACTTCATGTCTGGTTCAGTTAGAGCAGTGTTTTTCTAATACTGGGGTGCCCTGGGGGTCGCGAGGCTACGTCAAATGGGGCGCAGGGGATTTTGACCCCTGGGCACCTTAAACTTTACAAAAAAATCAACTGCAATTTCTCATAGGCATCACTAGGGGAGGGGTGGTACTCACTTGTAAGAGTGTTTTGTTTAGATGTACTCACCATGAAGATAATTTATAGGCAATGAGCATGAAGTGTAGGTGCGAAAAAAAGCAGACCCCATGAAAACATTTTAACACAGATGAAGAGACAGGCGAAAAGACGGAGTAGAGACAAAATAAATTGTGAGGTCCTGCAAAGTCTTTCTTTTAAATTTTGGTAACTTTATGGCGTATTCCGTGATGTCTCACTTTCATGTATTGTACCTTTACAGTTAGTATCCCAATACAACCCACAGTGACTTTCATTCATGGTTCAACCTAGTTACAGCTCCCACATTAAATTTAACAGGGTCATCATCACGGCACTGTCTGTTCTGTAATTTCAGGTTTTTTTTCCCCAGTGTTATCCTTATTTCATGTTTTGTTCTGCGAGAGCTGGTTAGTGTTGGAACAGTATGGAGTTGTTTGATCCACATCTAAGTATGTTACCCTGCATCCTCTATTTTGTGCTTTGTTCGGTTAAAACCAGTTGGTATTCTCATATATCCTCAATTGACTTTACTTCATGGTTTGTTCTGTTAGACGTGGTTGGTATTGACGACTTACATAATTGTTTTATCCACGTGTGATTCTTTTCCCTGCGTCCTATCACTTCCAAGTCTGGTTCAGTTAGAACCAGTCGGTGTTCCAAAATATCCCTGCATTGTCTTACTTTTATGTTTGGTTCAGTTATAGCTTACTAGTGTGCCAGTGTATTTCATGCTTGTGTTGTCATGACAATCTCAATGTTGTTCCGTCCACTTGCAGGAATGTTTCTTGTGTCGACAAACAGTTTGTATTCTAACATAATGCCGCTCTGTCTTTTCTGTCATGTTTTGTTCCGAGCAAGCCACCTTGTGTTTCAACATATCCTGTCTCTTTTCGGGTTTTGCTCATTTAGATATGGTTGGTTGTGTCTATGAGCAGTCCAATTTGTGTTGGGGTAGCTCTGATGTATTTGAACTCCAGTCAACTATGTTGTTGTATTTCTTAAACTATCCAATATTGATTACTTTTTTGTAAATGAAACCTTTTATGATATCTTATTTTGTGTCTACGTTCATGAGATGAGCATCTGCGGCCACGGACATTACAAAAGGCCTTCATTGAGGTCTCGACTATTGACCGATGAGTAAGCTTTGCCTGCAAGGCTTTGAAAATGCCTACAGTCCCAAGAGATTTCATCATAAACAATGCTGCCTTTATTTATTCTCGCATTTGCATAATTTAACATAACTCCTTTTTTCTCGACTTTGACCATTGCAATGTGTTGTTGACTACACTAGGAAAAGCCCTTCTTTCTACTTGGATTCAAACAAAAAAAGGAAAATAATCGGGTTTTGAAAGTATGTTACTGGAGTATAAACAAAAATAAAATATTTAAAAAAAGTATAATTGATCTTATTTTAAAATGCATATATTTTCTAGGATAATCAAATGTATAACTAAAGCTAAATTCTCTATTCCAATTGATCATTTTCCACAATTTAAGAAACATTTTTCGTCTAGATTAGAATAAAAGATATAACATAAAATTATATTACACAAAATGTTTGATAAAATAAAAAAAAAATCATATTTCGTCAGAACAACTTGCAAATGTGAAGTATTTTTTCTCTTATCCCCATCCCCCAAAAAAAGACAGAAACTTTAAATAGGGAATAAATACATAAATGAGCGTGTAGCTTTGCTCATTTTATTTTTAATTGTTATGAAAAGCAGTTTTTCAAATAATTTTTACAAAATAATAAAAAATACCTAATTGGAAAGTAATTCTGCTTAAATTTAGTATTATTGTTCTTATTTTATGTCATTTTTCAAATAACTTAAAACAAGGAAAGTACATCCTAAAATTATTTAAGAAAATTAACATTTCGAAATGAGAAAGGTTCTGAGCAAGTATTTTTTTATATTTATAATTTAATTCATTTAAAAAATATTTTACAAAGTATATTATATAAAATTAATTTATCTAAATTTTTATAATTAAAAATAAATCAATACAAGAGAAATATTACCGTGCTTGTTTACATTTCTTTCAAAACAGTACAATGAATTAATATTTGCCTAATCAGAAGTGATTTTATTTTATATATTATTTGTATTCATAATATTTTTATTTTACCGTTATTCAAGAAATAAATAAGACTATTTTAAAATAAAAATAGTCTGCATTTATTGGGGCTTTTCAAGCCAGTGAAGACCTTCAAAGCGCTTTTAAATGGATTTCACACATTCCCATTAAAAAAGTGCAACAATAATTGACAGCAGCAAAAATCACCTCATAAGTTGCAAGGTATATATTTTCAGTTCTGTGCAATAACATGTTGCAGCAAAAGCAATGAAAACAAATAAGTCGCAAGACATGTTTTCACAGTTTTGTGCTGTTCTCAAGGTGGTGAAGGCCCTGTGAAGCAGTCTTGTCATCAGAGGTGGGTAGAGTAGTCAGAAAAATTCCTCAAGTAAAAGTACGACTAACAGACGGAGTAACTGTAGCAATGTCTTATTTTCTATTTATTTCAAAAACAACGATTCAATCAGATCATCAAAGTCCATGCAATCAAAAATGCATTACGTGTCTGTCCGGAGTTTTGGTGTGTATTGTGGGTAGACCTGAGACATGTGTCTGCTTTGTAAGGCCCGACAGAAACCACATCACCGGTTCGTTAGTTCCATTATCATGGTTATGTCATGTTGCCAAGAAAGTAAATCGGTGAATTATTTAAAAAAAAAGAAATAAAAAGACTACAGGCGCTCCCCTACTTACAACCATTCGACTTACGGAAAACGGTAGATACGACCATTTTTTTCGGGATGTCGAAAAATGTCCGGACATTGCTGTAGGTTACATCTTGTAGTGTGTGCACCTTTTTTCCGAGAAATCCGGCTTCTACTTTGTGTGCAAACATACAGTACTATGTGTACTGAATCTCCAGCGCGCTCAGAACTTTGACATTTTTATTGTTTAATATCTCGTGCATTCATTTAATATGGTTGATGTAAAGTGCAAAGAAGAGGCGAGCCGTTTCTTTCTGAAATGAAAGTGGAATAAAAAAGCTTGATCCGGTTGAGAAAATGGTTGGATCGCTTTTGCCACGGAGGAGGACCTCTTGAAGCGCATCTTGCAAAAGTAAGTTAAACTTAACTTTTTTTATCTTTATACAACATATTATTTTATTAAATGTTTATTATTTAGTACAAAACAATGCATGCTACTTATACAAGCCTTAAACATAATTATATAAACCTTAAATTTACAACATATAGTACTTAAGCAACTTACGAACAAATTCAACTTCCGAACGATCGTCCGGAACCTCGTAAGTAGGGCAGCATCTGGATTGATAAATGTCATTTAATCTTTTGAGTTCAAACAAATATAAAAGACAATTTTTTTTCACATTGCAGTAAGTTATATTTTTGTTTTTGTGGTGTGAAAGTCGCTTAGTACTTGTGCTTTGGCAAACGACCATGGATCATTTCTCACCTAATTATCCTCAGACACGCATAATGATTCTATTGGTTGAAGAGTCTTCTTGTATAATGTGACTAATGGGCAACGTGAAACGCATCCAAGACAAATACTTATTAGAGTGTGAATGTTGAAATCATCGACGCCTTCTTGCAGGACACGGCTCGTTTTTTAAAGGCTGAGGCGTGTCATCACTTTGAAAATCAGGTTTCTCCAAGGAATTTTATGTATTATTGATGTTTTTTTTTTTTAATACCATAATTTATTTCCATTATTGCCTCATCCCATCTCATTAGCTGCACCGCTTATCCTCAGTAGGGTCGCGGGGGTGCTGGAGCCCATCCCAGCAATCATCGGGCAGTGGGCAGGGGACACACTGAACTGGTTGCCAGCCAATCGCAGGGCACACAGGGACAGACAACTCATTCACACCAAGGGACAATTTGGACCGGCCAATCCACCTGAAATGCATGTCTTTGGAATGTGGGAGGAAACCGGAGTGCCTGGAGGAAACCCACGCAAGCACGGGGAGAACATACAAACTCCGCACAGGAAGTCCGGTAGCTGGATTTGAACCCACACAGGAGGTTCCCAAGACCTTAGAACTGTGCCTGCACACGCGCTAACCACTGCGCCGCCGTGCTGCCCTCCATTATTGTTATTAATGTTAAATGGGCCTGAGTAGACTTTCTGAAAAATGTGTGACTACTGTAATGCCTTGCTAATTGTGGTTAATGGGGACCAGAACCCCCTACAATATGTAAAAATCCACAAAGTAATCCCCTAATTTTTAGAATGTCCTCTGCCAGCCCCGGCACATATTGCTAGTCGACAGGGGATAATGGATTACGCCGCACGGGTGCTGTTCACTCTAGACGTAACAAAGGGAAAAAAAGAGCAGACACCAATGACACAAGTTTAATCTCTCGGACACCTGCCGTTAGCAACAGTCAACTGGGGATAACGCATCGCGGGCAAAACAGTGCAGTTCGTTTTAAGCAGGTCACAAAGGTACAGTTCCGCAGCCCAAACTCCTGCTTTCAAGCATTGGTCGACTAGGAATAAAGGATTAAGGGCAAGGCATGTGTGACATTAAACATTAGAGCACTTGTATAATGTTAACAAGTGACATTTTGACATCATGAACATGCCTATTATCATATTGCACGTTCTGCAATATCGTAATGTATTATGTTGCTATTAGCGATATCTTGTCCTTAAGGTTATTACCAACAATGACTTTAACATGAATAAATATTCAACATTACCTTTCGGATTTCTGCACAATTGACGATCCTCACAAGCTATGAAGTTATGCTGTTCTGTATTTCAATGCTGAGTGTGTGCCTGTGTTTTTTGGCCCCAATTCTTATGAATATGAGAAAAGACCACTACCTTTATAGCAAAATAAAAATGCTTGTTTATTTGTATTAATGGAATTCATGCTGACTGGACCTCCCCCTGCTGTGGGCTACGGGCAAACATCCAAGGTTATTTCCATATGTGAAGTGCTTATGACAAGTGGGAAATGGAATCGCAAATGTGTGTCCAGGCTGTATTTTAAGCTGGAAGCAACAGAGAGAATACGATAAATAAAGAGAAAATGCTTTGCTATAGAACAGACCTGCGGGTCTCAATATATTCTCGAGAGATTATTGCAAAATAATAGTTCACAACTATTGGATTGCCAGCGCTGCATGCATAATATTTTATTGGGGGGAACGAAACGGCTATGTCAAGAAGTTGAGACTTAAAGGTACTGCGTGTAAATTTAGTATCTGGTGGTGAGCTAGTGAGTTGCAATGGAATGTAAAAATGATTTTCTGCTAGTTTGAGGTTGGGGGGGAACTTAAAGAGAAGGAAAAACACAGGAAAAAAGGAGATGTATGTTAATAAGTTGAACCATAAAGCAGTGTCTGAAATAACGTCTGCCCGGGCGCCCGGGGCGTGCATCTTTTATGTCGGGCATAAGACTTACAAAAAGTCTCCGCCCGGGTGGCCGACAACTTTTTCAAGAAAAAAAAAAAAAGGACGATTTTTTTTTTCAAATCAAACGTTTGCTTTATTCAGATTTCGAATTCTTCATTCGGTTTGGAAATTTCGGTTCTTTTGGCAATTTGCATAGTCGGCAGCCAATCAGAAGCCTGCATAGAATATCTTCGTGCTTCCGGACTTTCCCGAGCGTTATAAAGTCGTGTATTTGCATATCATTTTCCAAAGTAGCTGCACACAGAACACAAAAAAAATGGATAAGTGGTTAGGAATCAAGCCAAAACCTCAGCCGCAGAAGAAATATTCAAAAGAAGCTAACAAAATTGATGACGCTACAGAACGTAAAAGTACATTAAAAGCATCGTGGAAATTGGAGTTCACGTGGCTTGTAGCAGACGACGCAACGCAAACATTGCATGAATGAAGATGAGTGAATACAGGTACAGGTACTGGTGGCTGATGAAAAACAGTCATATACATGCAATGAATGTTATAAGTAGATTTATAACAAACTTTGGTCTGTTATATATATTCTGATTATCACACCTTGATACTTTGCAACAATGGTACTTTTGCGATCAGTCGTCTTATTGTGTTTCAAGTTGTGAAAAATGGGGCAGGCAACTTTATGGCTGGGCAGGCAACTTTTCATAGTTGTCTGCCCTGGTGTCCGTAAACTTTTTGTCATGAGTTTCAGACACTGCTATACAGGTAAAGTGTGTACATCTTGTGCTATGTGGTGCTGAGTGGAATACTAAATAAAATTTAAAATTAAGGCCAATGGGAAACTTGCATGACAGAGAGAAAAAACAAAAACATCAGTCCCTCTGGAAATATCAGATGTCTACATTTGCCTTTGCATCAATAGTCGGCTAGGGATTATGGATAGTGGTGCTGTTTATTTTAGCCATAAAGAATAGGGAAAAAGAACTGCCATGCATGACACAAATATGTCCACTCGGTCCCTGCTCTCAGCAATAGTAAACTGGGGGTAATGGATCCCTTTTAAAACAGTGCAGTTCATTCCAGGCAGAAATAACTGAACAAACATTTGCTCTCCCTGCCCCTGCTCTTAGCAATAGTGAACAGGGGATAATGGATCACCACCAAAACAGTGCAGTTCAATTTCATGTTTCAGAAGCCTAAACTGGAATAAAACCAGCTTCGCCTGCGCCGTACTCTCAGCAGTAGTCAACCGGGGATAATTGATATCTGCCAATACAATGCATTTTATTTAAGGAGGTCCAGAATGACACGCTTCCTAACAAAAGTGCCTCCTGCGGTCCCACATCACAGCATTATTGGATTGGGGATAAAGGATCAGAGACATGAGTGTTATTCATTTAAAGTCAAAATACATTATCGGAGGAAGCCGGATTTCTTCTTCGGGGTGGATGCTGGGTGACTTCTCACAGTACCACACACGGGTAGCGGTGGAAAGAAGCACTACAGTACAGTCCTGTACTCGGAAAAAGGTGCACAATACAACATCTAACTTACAGCAATGTCCGGATACTTTTCGACATCCCGAAGAAAATGTTCGTATCTACCGTTTTCCTTAACTTGAATATTCGAAAGTAGGTGAGCGTCTGTATTCGAAGAGAGAAGGGGAAATTAAAAAGGTTTTTTAAACATCTGGTTCATTGATTAATCGAAAGAATATTTAACCAATTCACCTACTATTAAAATAATCTTCAGTTAAAGCCTTAATGAACTCAATGTCATCTCCTAAATAACAATCCTAGAATATTAGCAAGCCGCGGTGGCGAATGAAATCACTGCACACTGCCCTTCTTTTCTTTCTTTTTTTCCCTCAAAGAACCTAGCCTAGAAACAGACTTTGAAATATCGCTAGCAGAAGGTTTTGTTAGCAAAGGCCATCTCGTTCTCACACGGTCGACGTCTTCGGGAACGAGCTGGCTAATCAATTGTCCTCCAGGCGCTTTGTAAACGTTTCGAGTGTAAACACGGCGAGCGCAAACACACTACAACGTTACACGACTCTGTGTTTTATACGTTGTTACACCCGACTAACGAGTGGCGCTGAAAAAAACAAAAAAAATCAGAATACTGCTAGCTTGCCTTAGCCAGTGTGGAAAGATCAGAAAAAAAAAGTGCAAGCAGAAGCAAAGAGAAACTTCGCCAGGGGTCATTTGAGGGGCAAGCAGGCTGAAACGGAGCCGTACTTTTCTGTCGGCGCGGTACTTTTCTTGCCCCCCCGCACTCGTACGTCGTTTTTTTTTTTAACTTTTGGATTTAGGGACTACAAAACAATTACGGTGTTGTTCATGTACAAACGACTTGAGTTGAACTCATTTGCTGCTATAGAAGTCAGAGATCCATTATAGATATGCTGCCATTGACAGCTATAGACATTACAGATCAAATTATATATATGCTGCCATTGACAGATTCATTTGACTAGCTGCAATAAAAGGCTAAAACATACGTTAAAAATTCATTATAGCTAGGCTGCCATGGATGTTTATAGATCAATATTAGTTTTGTTGCCAAAGACGACTACATACGTCAAACATTGATTTTAGTTAATCTGCCAAAGACAGCTATAGATGTCAAAACATCCATTACAGCTTGGCTGTCGATGATGGCTACCAACACCAAAATGTATTTTAGCTATGCTCCAATAGACGGCTGCAGAAAATCAAAAATTTTACTTTCACTAATGTCCAATAGTCTGCTATCGACGTCAGATTTCCCTTATAGTTTGGCTGCTAAAGATGGCGACAGACGTCAAAAATGTATTTAGCTAAGCTAGCATAGACATCCGAGAACCGTTGTAGCTATGCTGTTATTGAAAGCTACATACATTTAAGATCAATTTTAGCAAGGCTCCCATATATGTTAAAGATGCATTAAAGCCTGGCTGCCTTTATAAAGCAAGTGCAGGAAAATAAATATGGAATCCTTCAATTTTGAGGGAAAAAAATTGGAATCTGTGCATTTTGAGTCGGAAAGAAGGACATACCCAGTCAATTTCCTTTCCTTAATTGGGCACCTGGCTTAGATTACATCTGCTCACTAGTCAGCAGTTAAAAATAGGGCAGTTGTCACACCTGTGAGGGCTCCTGGACTAGGTGGATTTGCGAGAATCATGGATCCAACAAGTAAGATGTCTCGAGACCAAAGACTAGATTGTCAAACTTTTTGAAGAATGGAACTTTACTCATATGGTTGCCAAAGATGTGGGCCGTTCACAGTCAGCTGTATAGAAGGTTTGGACCAAGTACAAACAGCATGAGAAGGTTGTTAAAGATAGGCCAAGGAAGACATGTAGGCATCAAGACAACCAACTGAAGGCCATATGTCTTAAAAACAGAAAATACACAACAAAACAAATGAAGAGGAAGTTGGAGTCAATCTATTTGACCCAACTGTGCAAAATTGCCTAAAGGAAGTTGAATTTTGATATAAGAAAGCTAAAAGGAAACCATGATTGACGCTTAAAAGTAAAAGAACAAGACTCCAATGGGCTAAGAAGAGGCAATTGTGGACTGTGGATGACTGGATGAAGGTTATCTTCAGTGATGAGTCACGAATCTGCATTGGACAAGGTGATGACGCTGGAACTTTTGTTTGATGCCGTTCAGGTGAGATTTAAGAGGACTGCCTAAAGAAAACATCACAATTCCCACAGTCCTTAATGGTATGTCAGGCAAAGGCACTGAGGAGATGGCTGTGGTCAAATCTCCAATAAATTCACAAATCAGCTAGTACTCTTAGATGAAATCATTTTCTAAGATGTCAATGTATCATGCCACAAAGCTAAAACTGTGAAAGCATTCCTTAGAGAAAGACGCATGCAGTCAGGGTCATGGCCTGCAAATAGCCCACATCTCAACCCAATTAAAAACCTGTGGTGGAAATTGAAAAAGAAATGTCCCCAGCAAGGTTCCAACCTGCAAAGAATATCTGGCAACTGCAATCAAAGAGCGTTGGCACCAAATTGATGAAGAATACTGTTTGTCACTCATAAGATCCATGCCTCAGAGACTGCTAGCTGTCATAAAAGCCAAAGGTGGGTCAACTAAATACTAGTGATGTTTTGATCGTTATTTCCTGGTCTGGTTTTCCTGAATCTGTATTTTTTTGCCTCAGAATGGAGTTATTTCACATTCCCCTGTGCTATGTCTATAAAAGTAGCATTTACTTTTAGTGTTTCTGAATGCCAAAGAGTTGCACTTTGAAAAACGTATTATTATTACGTATTTTTTCATTCTTTTTTATCTGAGTTTGTTCTAAGAAATAATATGTCGGCCTAAATTCTTGTCCAAGACTGATGATTCCATACGTTTTGCTTGGGGTTGTAGTACCTTCTCCTGCTAACCGCTGACTCGCTCTGACCAACTCTATTTGTTCTTTCAGTGACTCTGGGTGTATCCAGCTCAGTCATTATCTTGTTCTTTTTGGCAGGGTGATTAATAGCAGTTTTCATCTCACTAGCTTGAATTCATTCTTGCTAACACGACAAAATATGGAAGTAGGCTTCCAGATTTTGCTGAGGATTTTCCTCTGGGCTTCTGTAGTACGTTTAGTTCCAATGCATACGCTTCAGCTCTATTTTAAGCTAACACCTCAAGTGGGGAATGATAACACACTGCAACTGCAAAATGTTCCATTACTCCTCAAATACAGTGGCTTGCGAAACTATTTGGCCCCCTTGAACTTTGTGACCTTTTGCCACATTTCAGACTTCAAACATAGAGATATAAAACTGTGAAACATCAACAATAAGTGGGACACAATCATGAAGTGGAACACACTTTATTGGATATTATAAACTTTTTTAACAAATAATAAACTAAAAAGTGGGTGTGCAAAATCAGTTACATTCACTTTCAGTGCAGCAAACTGTCCAGACGTTCAGTGATGATCTCTGAATGATTCAATGTCGATCTAAATGAGTAACGATGATAAATGGAATGTGTGTGTATATCAAGACTCTGTATAAATGCACCTGCATTGTGATGGTCTCAGAGGTCTGTTTAAAGCACAGAGAGCATCATGAAGAACGAGGAACACACCAGGCAGGTCCGAGATACTGTTGTGGAGAAGTTTAAAGCTGGATTTGAATACAAAAAGATTTTCCAAGCTTTAAACATCCCAAGGAGCACTGTTCAAGCAATAATATTGAAATGGAGGGAGTATCAGACCACTGCAAATCTATGGTGGTGGCAGTATCATGGTTTGGGCTGTTTTTCTTCAAGCGGGACAGGGAAGATAGTTAAAATTGATGGGAAGATGGATGGAGCCAAACACAGGACCATTCTGGAAGAAAACCTGATGGAGTCCGCAAAAGACCTGAGACGGATATTTGTCTTCCAACAAGACAATGTTCCAACACATAAAGCAAAAGCTACAATGGAATGGTTCACCAAAAAACATATCAAGGTGTTTGAATGGCCAAGTCAAAGTCCAGACCTCAATCCAATTGAGAATCTGTGGAAAGAACTAAAAACTGCTGTTCCATCCAACCTCACTGAGCTCGAGCTGTTTTGCAAGGAGGAATGGGCAAAAATATCAGTTTCTCAATGTACAAAACTGATAGAGACATAACCCGAGCGACTTGCAGCTGTAATTGCACCAAAAGGTGGCGCTACAAAGTATTAACTCAATGGGACTGAATAATTTTGCACACCCACTTTTTCGTTTTTTATTTGTTAAAAAAAGTTTAAAATATCCAATAAAGTGTGTTCCACTTATTGGTTGTGTCCCACTTATTGCTGATGCTTCACAAGAAAATTACAGTTTCATAACTTTATGTTTGAAGTCTGAAATGTGGCAAAAGGTCACAAAGTTCAAGGGGGCCAAATAGTGTCGCAAGCCACTCTAGATTCTTTGAAACTTAAGTCAACTTGCGCGATGTGTTTTCCAAGTCTATGTTTGTGGTATAACAACTTTTTGTAGGACATCATAACTTAGGATTGGTCTTTTCAAAGGAGTCCAAGTACGATCCTGTCCTGGTATGCTCGCTAAGTAAAAGGAACCCGCCCTAAGGAGCGCCGGCAGCTTAGTGAGATCCATGACTTATAACCAACCACACACTTAGCACCGACAATAAACAGTCAGTCGTTCAAGTTTAGATTCTGTGCACGTTACTATACTGTCCCCTTGTGACCAATATTATGTACTGAATGATTGTACTCTAGTTCCCAAGATAACACCTACTGTATTCAGGGTTGGGTAGGGTGACTTTAACTGGATTACTTTCAATTACTTTTGGATTACTCCAATACCAAATATGCTAATAAAAGACAAAATAAACTAAATATGAATAAAATTACTAAATTTTGTGCAGGCTTGGGGAGAAACGGAATACATGGAACGGCAAAAATGATGTTGGCAAGCTGTTTGGATTTATTTTCATTTTGTTTCTGTCGCATTTTATGTTAGTTTTGCCAGAGATCAAAGCCAGGAGAGAAAGCTTACCACGTGTTGTGAGTCATCATTTTATTCATATTTAGTTTATTTTGTATTTTATTAGCATATTTGGTATTGGAGTATTCCAAAAGTAATTGAAAGTAATCCAGTTTAAGAAACCCTACCCAACCCTGACTGTATTTACCGACTGGTGAGCAAACCTTTCAAGACGCCGTTGGCAGGGCAGGCGAAAAACATTAAATGATTGATGTATTTAAATTTTGTATATGGCGATAAAGAGTCTTAAATCCGATACCTTAACGCTCGTTTGCATATACCTGCGGAAATTATGATTCATTGTCTCATACCTGTCAACCTCCACGGTTCCATGCCCTTACAAACTGTCGTATTTTCCCTTACAAAATAAAACATAATCTTACAACATATATATTTTTTTCAAACGTGTTTATTTATGTAGTTTAACATGTTTTATTGTACATGTGTTTCGTTATAACATATATATTGTTAATTAACATTTTGTTGTGAGATACTGAGTTGCTCGACATGAATGAGGTTTATTATAAAAAAACTTCAAATATGAAGTAGCTTGGACGTTCATTGTAGAAGAAAAAAATACATGCAAATATAATTAAGTAGAATTTTCTTTTTCAAATGATTTATTAATTTTCTGCATTAAATTATTGTTGGCAATATACTGATTAAAGGGATAACCACAAACCTGTATTTTTCCATTTTCTCCTTTTGTACTTACTTTTTTTCTTAATTTCTATATACAACATAATCATTTGTAATATAATGCATCAAAGCATTATATTAAAAAGAGACGGATTTCCTTTCACTATCCCCAACGAAAAAAATGATACCGAGATAGAGGCTGCCGCGGCGAACTTGTTTGACTTGATTGATCTGCCGTTTGTGATAGTCAGTGTATACCGGATGGTACCCATAATTGACAAATTTGCGTTTTTCCGTACAGATTTTCTTGTACGTCATACTCGTCTTAAAATGCATTATAAACGTACTTTGTACGGCAAAAACGTACAGGTTGACAGGTATGTTGTCTATTTGTTCACTGAGCACCCAGTGCTGTGGAATGCTCTACCTCCTAAGATGTTCCACCTCGGTGGAAGTTTTAAAATCCAGGCTTAAGACACACTTCTATTCTATAGCTTATGATCGATGCAGACCTCATACTTTTGTTTTCCTGTCCTTTTTAAGCTGCCTGGTTGGTGACAAAATGAGGGAGAAGGGTGTATCTAGAACAATCAGCAGACCAGTGGCTGGACAAGAAGTATGTCATCATCTAGATCGACCAGCCAGATGAGATGTGAAGCTGTATCGTTGCTTCATGGCCTTTTTTTTCTATATTGTAATTTTTTTATCTGTTTTCTATTGGTGTTCACTACATTTTGTGTATTGTTAAATAAAACATCTATTGCAGCCAAGTCGCCCTGGAAAGGGGATTACCACTTGTGTGGCCCCTTCTCAAGGTTTCTTATTTACCATTATGTTGTGGTGGTTTTGAGTTTTTCCTTGGTCGCATGTTGGTTTCAGATCAGGGGATGTTGTAAATGTAACCTGTGCAGTCATTTGAGACACTTTGTGATTAAGAGCTATACAAAGAAACGTGACTTGACTTGATAAAAAGACCATTTCTTCCAATTGGTTTGGAACCAAATACAAATATAGGTAAAAATTTTAATTTACAAATAAAAAAACTTAAAGATTGATATCTTTTACAGTTGTCATGGCGCCCAATTGGCCCATTATCAGATTGGCTTTCCGTTTTTTTAAGCTCATTATGCTCTCTCTTACTTTGTCAGTCCGTCGACGAACCTCCGCCCTGCAAGACGTGGGTTTCGAATCGGTCCTGTTCCTTTTGGCATTTCCTGTCCGGTATTATTCTCGTTTATTTTTGTCCTGTTTTATTTCGGTTTCCAGTTTCGTTTCCGTCTATTTTTGTCCTGTTTATTATTTTCTCTAGTTTTCGTTCCGGTTTAGTTTCTCCTGTGAATTTTCGATATCCTGATTCTTTTTCTGTCCTGTCTGTCCCGTCCTGTCCGGTATCGACCCCGTCTGTCCAATATCAACTCGGGCAATTGGAGTCGATCTCGTCGGTCTCTGGCTTCCTGTCTTTCCATGCCAGACCACTGCCTAACATACATGACTCCCCATTTCCCGTAAAATAAAAGGCTTGTGTGAGAACGTCACGCGTTTGGGTCCTGATCCTGTTCTGGTTCATGACAATACCAAAGTAAAATCCCCCTTGTTTAAGCACAAAATTTGATCATTCGCATTAGAAAACTAGAAAAGGGCTATTTCAGAAGTGTCTTATTGCATGACGTATAATATCTTAATAAAAGTGAATTTAAAAAAAAACACATATACAGAAAAACGTTGCTGCTTCAATATTGGCCATGAGTGCAATGAACCAGTTTTTGTAGGGGTACACGGGGATACAGGGTAAAAAAAATCCAGCTGGGTGCAATCATATTGCCTTAAACAAAGACTACAATTTTAAATATAATAACATCATGATGGGCATTTCTACAAATGTTCCATATTTGATAAATGCTAGGCAGCATATACACCTGAAGCGGGTGATTTGGACCGGTTCTTGACTTTGGCGACTTCCAGTGGCCAAATTCTAGTGCTTGACGAGAAGCGACTCATTTTTCTCTTTTGTTCCTCTAAGCATCGTCTTGGTGGGACTGTTACGGGCCAAAGGCCTTCGCTTGACTACATCTGATTTAAACATTTGAAGCAGAGAGCTACAATTTTGTTACTGATTAGCATCAAGGGCTACCAGTTTGATATGCATTAAGTTTAAGGCACAGTTCTTCTTAGGTTGCGGGTTCAAATCCAGCTACATATCTTCCTGTGCGGAGTTTGCAGGTTCTCCCACGCTTGCGTGGGTTTCCTCCGGGCACTACGGTTTCCTCTCACATTCCAAAAATATGCATGTCAGGTTGATTGGCTGGTCCAAATTGTCCCTAGGTGTGAATAAGCTAGTTATTTGTCTTTGTGTGCCCTGCAACTGGCCAGTAACCAGTTCAGGGTATCCCCCTGCCCACTGGCAGTTGGCTGAGATGGGCTCCAGCACCACCGCGACCCTAGTGGGGAAAAGCGGTGTGGATGATGGATGGATGGTATTACTATGTTATTATCAAGCCGCAATGATTAGAAGTAGGGTTTAAAAAAGGCTCAGTCAACCACTAAAACATATGCCTTGTATAAGAGTACTAGCTGATTTATGAATATATCATTATTATATAAAAAGATATTTGGAAATAATTGTTAATGTTTTATTAGACACCGGTCATAATTTCTTAGTTAGAAATCAAAATTGCTAGAAAATCACAATGACTCACAACTTGTAAGCTATTTGCAGAACCAGTCCGTGGCATACACTGGTGGTCATAGGGGGCTACATGGTACCCGGGGGCACCATGTTGGTGATTCCTATAATTAAAACTCAACGGATAAGACTTCGAATATTTGCAATTTGGCCACGAGAGGGCAATATTGCACAGGTATGTATATCCCTCCTAAATTTTCCTGTTAAAACGTTTGAGAAAATGTAGCAAAACTAATCAAAAAGTTGTTCTGAAATCGTCTGATAGTTAAATTCCTTACTTTGTAATATTATTTCCTTGTTTTTATATGTTTTAGGAGATATTTTGAGTAAATGAAACGCATTCTGCGTTCTGTTTTGTTTTTTGTTTTGAAAGATTACTTATAACAAGCCAAATTATGTTAGTAAAAACAAGGGGAAATACAGCAAAATGAAGATATGATCATTAAAATGTGTAGAATCACATTAGATAATTTTGCCCGGTTAAATGTTTGATTCTCAATTTAACTGAAAGAAGCAAGTATACCAGCTCAGTAGCCTAGAGGGTAAGGCGCCCGCTTTGAGACTGGGAGGTCGGTGGTTCGCGCCCCGGCCGAGTAATTCCTAAGACTTAAATAGTGGTCGGCGGCGCCCTCTGTTGGCTGCGGCTACATCGGCTCGCTACAACGGGTCAGGTGCAATCGACATTTCGTTCTGTGTACATTGTTACACAGAATGACAATACAAGGAAATTATTATTATTATATTATTATTATAGTAAAAACAAAGATAATCATCACTTAAAACAAGCAACATCGTTTTAGAAATAACGACGTAAAATATATTATAATAAAATTGAATGTCTGATTCGAATTTGCAAACCATATTTTCCTTGGTTAAACTGGTAATAGTTTTTTTCATTTGACTGAAAACGATTACATATTTTATAAAAAGAATGACTACTTAAAACAAGCAGAAATTATGCAAGACAAAAATAAAAATAACAATGAATTAAAATTGGCAGGACGTCTGTAGTGACTTTCCAGATAGTTACCTTAAGTGTAAACTAAACAGGACCCAAAGTGAACAAAAAATAAAAGCATACACCACTGTACACTTCAAAAACCGCAAGTTGCGTTTTTTTTTAATGTGAATTACAAAAAATAATTGTATTGTATTCTAAAAAAAGAATTCAATATGCAACGCGACACAACATGCACATATCATTTTTTTTAAATATATATATATCTAAGAAAACGAATTGAGAATTCTGAAGTAAATAAATCAGACCGATCGTCGTCAATTCGAAGCACTATCACCAATGAGACGTATTAGCCACTAGATGGCAGTGGTATTCTCCACATGGAGCATCGAGAGGAGCTGCACCATAATGGTAAATCATACATTATTGAGGCTGTAATAATACGCTGAAAAGAGATATTATATATCTTAGAAAAACAAGGTACATATCATGAAAATTAGTAGAATAGCACTTTGGATTAATAGATATCACCAATTACCGTATTTTACGGACAATAAGATGCACCTAAAAACTTAAAATAGGCCAGAAAATTGAAAGTGTGCCTGATATACAGCAGATACGTTTGGTAATGCATACAGTATTTATATGTACGCGTGACAACAAGGGGTATTTGTGCACTTTACTCCTAAACCACCAGTGATCCAGACCAGATAACACAGAAAAAAAGGCATTAGAATTTACCTTTTGTTATATACACTATTTTTTTTACTCGCGGTGCCAGAAACAAAAGTTAGAGAATGGAGAAAACAGAGAGTCAACCTAATTTATATAAAAAAACGCTAAGTCCCATTCATCATCAGATACACCAAAGAAATGTTTCAATGATACAATCTAATGCCTTTTCATAAGTAATCTCGTATAGTGATTTTGCACAAGTTCTGCACAGTCACCGCTGCGACCAGGGTTCAATTCCCATTCCTTTTGATGACTTTTTTTCAGGGCGGGCGGGGGTCAGCGACACTAATTCCACTGATATATATTTTTAGTGTAAAATATGTGCAACAATAATACTTAACATATTTTGTAGATCTTACTCAGAGGTGGGTAGAGTACCCAAAAGGTTTCCTCAAGTAAAAGTACTGTTACTTCAGAATGATATGAATCACGTAGAAGTAATAAGTAGTCATCCAAATACCTGCGTAAAAGTAAAAATGTACTTGGTGAAAAAAAACTACTCAAGTATTTCGTAATGGTAGCAGCGCCTTCTTGATTTTTTTAGACAACCTTTCAATCACAATCATCAAGTCATTCAAGTCCATCGAATCGATAATAGACTACATGTCTGTGTAATTGTCTTTTTACTCTGTTTGGTTGAACCCTCAGCGGATTGAAAATATATATATGAGGGGATTTAGCTATATACACTGCGCATACAGTATAGTAGAAAAAACAACATTCCTAACCCTGCTCATTGGTGCCACCCGGTGGTTGTTTGGGTCACTGGTAAAATCTAAATAACAGAAACAAGGTCTCTGACAAATCATTAGCGTCTTAGCAGTGACTGACAGATGCATACTTATGTGGAGGAGATTTAAGTAAAGGGGTGAATGTAGGATAACGTAGTGGAGTAAGAGTACAGTTTCTTCTTCACAAATTTACTCAAGTAAAAGTAAAAAGTGTAGTGGTAATCAAATTACAGTACAAGTACAAACTGTCCCAAAACTTGGAAAATGGAACAGAGTAAATGTAACTCTTTACTACCGACCTCTTCTCTTACTGTAGTTTTAATTCCATGCGCCTTATAATCCAGTGAGCCTTATACATGAATACTATATCAGTGTTCTCGTTTGCGTGCGTTCCTGCGTCCCAGACGCATCATTTTTTGCTGGGGACGCATTGTGTCAAATCAACGTGCGTCCCCGAGACACGACTTTTTTGACACAAAATTGTCATTATTACCCGATTACTTTTTTTTAACAAAGATTTACCGCACTCAACTTTTCGTCAGGCAGATACGCCATTGTTGTTTTGGTCTCGCGGTTCGAGTTTTCGTCTGCATGCCGATCTCGGAAAACAAGATTACGTCATTGTTGTGGTGGAACTCCGTCTCTTTTTAGAGAACCAGCTTTTTCGGCTCAACTCATTAAAGAGAGCCGGCTCTCAAACGGCTCACTTGCTTTGACGCATTATATTATGAATTATGATGTTGTATAAATAAGTTAAGAAAAAAAGGAAGTATAAAAGGAGAAAATGAAAAAAGACAGGTTGGGGTTATCCCTTTAATCAGTATATTACCAACAATAATTTAATGCAGAAAATGAATTCATAATTTGAATAAGAAAATGTATTATTCTACTTAATTATATTTGCATGTATTTTTTCCTTCTACAGTGAACGTCCAAGCGACTTCATTTTTGAACTTTTTTTATAATAAATCTCATTCATGTCGAGCAACTCAGTGTCTCACAACAAAATGTTCAATAACAATATATATATGATATAAGGAAACACATGTACAATATAACATGTTAAACTACATAAATAAACATGTTTGAAAAAAACAAACATTTTTTTGGTATTTTGTAAGGGAAAATACGACAGTTTGTAAGGGAATGGAGCACACGAAATTTTGGGGACCCATAGATCTCTGTTGGGACCCATAGATTTTTATGAACACTGCTATATAACAGAAGACTATATTCTTTAATGTATATTTTGTTTATTCATTTCAAATTATTTCTGAAAACAGCGAAACATCATTTTAGCTGTGACATTCTCTCCTTTGTACTACAGGGTGGTCTTTTCCTTGTGTTGACATGCAGTCAAAGGCGTGCCCGTCTCCTTTTTTGGATGTAGGCGTGGCTGCGGGGCAGTTGGTGCATGTGGAAGGCAGACAAGGACAGACAGGACTGTAAACTATGTCCCGGACCGGGTCCGGACAGGTGGGTTCGAGGGGAGGGGGAAATACCATGATCCTTTAGTGTGCCCTCCCCCTCTCCACACCAGCCACCTGTTTGTCTGTCTGTCGATGGTAAGCATGCAGTGATCTACTGCAGCCCCTGAGCATTAGGTGAACATTTAATAGCACTTTATAAATGCTTAATTAGTATATAGTGAATGCAGTAATACTGGTCAGAATGAAAAGCTAAAAATAGTGTCTGTCCATAGGTTTTGCTGCAACGTTTGCTTTTTACAAAGGGATTCTTTTGAATTGTTATTTTTTTCTTATTTAATACATTAAAACAAAAGTTATTTCTCAGATTTATTAGAAACATTTTTTGTAGTTTGTTTTTCTGAATACTAAAATTATTTAAATTATTTCTAGTAAAATACACACATTTACTCATAAGATTGTTTTTCTCAGTTTATTTTTTATTTTCTGACTTTATAAATTAAAACATTTACATTCTTTTTGGAAATGCTTTTCTGGTTTGCCAGGATTAT
Organism: Urocampus carinirostris; assembly: GCF_059441175.1. Taxonomy (NCBI): domain Eukaryota; kingdom Metazoa; phylum Chordata; class Actinopteri; order Syngnathiformes; family Syngnathidae; genus Urocampus; species Urocampus carinirostris. The sequence goes on along the minus strand of NC_142349.1, from coordinate 56,447,915 downwards.
TTTTTTTGGTTTACATTGAAAATGCTTATAATAAGCGAGATTGTTTTTCTCATTTTATGTATGTTTTTATATAACAACATTTTAAACATATTTTTTTCTTTACTCGTTTCTTTGATGACAAATACTGTACAAAATTAAGCTCTTTTCATAAATGTTTGTTTTTCTTGTAATAAAAAAGCAATAAAACTAAGCAATGTGACATCAAATTGCAAATTATTTGGCTCATTTTCGATACATTTCAAAATGATGATTATCTACTTAAAATTGAATAAAGAATTATATTTATATATGAAATATGTATTGATTATATTTATTTTTTTCATAATATTTATATTAAAAACGAAACTATTTCATTTGATAAATTAATTGACCTATTTTAACATTATATACAAATTTGTATTTAACTTATTATGACAGAATTGTATACCTACTATATAAAATATACAATAATTTCATAATAATCTTTATATTACATATTATAGCATTTAATAATTTTAATTTAATTTGTATTTGTATTATTTTAATACTCCAAAATAAATGTATACATATGAAATGTACAAGATTTTATTATTGATAATACATATTCTACATAGAATATATAATTTTTGTATTAGTTACCATAATGTTTGTTGTACGGCAACTGTTTTATTTCACTTAGCATGGTAATGTGTTTACAATGTAATACTGTACAAGGCCAAAAAACGTATGAACCGTAAAATCCGGACTATAGAGCGCACCTGAATATAAGCCTCACCCACCACTTTTTAGGTGATTTTCCACTTTTGTACTTACACAAGCCCGCAATAAGACTTGTGACACGATCATACGTTTAACCCAGACCAGGCTGTACGTTCCGCGATTGTGATTTTTTAGAGGTTTAATGTTTTATATTTTTTTTATCAATTATCCATTATACGTTAAATCGTAATACAGTACAAAGCCAATAGGCCGAGACACTTGCTCCCAGTCAAGAGGCTGAGTCAAGGTCCTAGCCTCCTACCGACACAATCAATAGTACACAATCCTAGAACCACAGTCAGCATCATGAATGGAGAATGATACCCGTAATTAACGTATGATGCAGACTTGTAAAGTCCGGGTCCCGTTGAAAGTAAACCAAGGAAACAAAATGTATATTTCCAAGGTTAAGGGTGGGAAAATACATATCCACTATTGTCCGCTGCGACAACAGACAGATCTACCGGTAACTCAGCTTTACCCCACTTCCCATCAGCCCGCGTTTGCTCCCCCCCTTCTTTTTGATTCGCCCGTGGAACACATAACAGAATAAATCTCTAAAATAAATACACTACAAAAATATACAGTTGCAAATACATATTCTACATGGTTACACATATTTACGAAGAAAGTCGGTACACCGAGAGAGTTTTCAAAGCTTTAATGATAATAATATAACTTTCATCCCAAACCGTGCCTTTGAAAGGTACCAACACGCTAGTAGGATCACGCTCGCAATGCATCAAACGTGCCTGTCAAAAAAGGCATCCCGTAATTGTGAAATCCACGGTAGATCGTCCTCAACTTCCTCCTCATAACTATCGCCATCAAGGGTGTTTTCCTCATTATCGGAACATACATTGTCTTTACTTAACAGACAATGTATGCATAAACTTAGAGGATGCAGTCTTTCTTGGCGTACATATTCTACTGGTCTTAATCTTACCTCTTATACTCCAGCGCCGCTGGTGGCCGTTAGAAAAATTACATAAATTGGCCGCTTCACTGACTAAGCCGCAGGGCTGAACATTTGGGGAAAAAAGTAGCGGCTTATAGTCCGGAATTTACGGTAAGTTCATTATGAAGTGTCCTACATTAATATTATATATTTGCTTGTGTTTTACCTTGAAAAGTGTAGTAAAATAATACTACTTCTGGGTTTCTCACATCACTTTTGTTTCCACCAGCTCAATATGAAAAGAAATTTCAGGCAATGGGTGACTGACAGTTGCATGTCTAATTTATCCCCACCTATGTTACAAGATTGCCAGCATTGCCATACGTTTCTAAAATTGTTTATGTGGCTTATAGTGAAATAGATCCTGTAATACTTCAGATCGATTTTAAGTTTTTGAAATTTATATTTGTGAACTTATTGGCACATTGGTCTCAATGCATTATAATTTATTTTTGCGGTTTTCACCATCTAGAGAAGGAATGAAAGCTTCAATTACACCCTCTGGTCACGGTCCTTCAGTGTCATATCATTTATATACAATTTAATACTATTTTGCATTTTCATTGAATACTTCTATATGTATCATCATTTTATAAAAATAAGAAAAAATATAATATATATCATATACATAACATCATATCTAAAATATACAATTATTTTCTTTTTAATGACATTAATATCAAATCTATAATACTCAATTGTATCATTTTAATTGGCTGTTTTATATTATATAATGTTATTTCAATTTAATGAAATACATAATAAATACAGTTATTTTATATAATCATTATTACTATTAATTGTTTTCAATTTCATTGACTTATTTCACCACGATATTCTTTTCAAATTTTAAACCCGAATATAAATCATTTGCCGACTTTCGGTCCATGGCAGAGAGGAATTTACAGTACATGAGTGGCAGCAGATGGCAAAAGGGGGGGGTCAAGGGTGGGACTCTGCTATAAAGGGCAAACACAGACATAGTCACATCACACCGACATAGACCACCAAGTCAAAAGCATTTAGTGGCTTTTACAGCCAAACAGAAGCTTGGCATACCCCCCCACACACAGGCAATAACAGCACAGTATTTTCCGGCAGAAACTGCAGTGCCAGGACTGAGGCAGAAGGGAAAAAAAAGAAATACAGGCAAAGGTTAGTGAGTCGAAGTCAGTCAAGCAGCAGCAAGCATTGACGTTGGGCAGGCCACAATTTTTAGATGTGTCACGATTGGTGCTGCTGATTTTAGTATACACTCAGGAGGTGGCTTCCCTACCTAGCGAGGGAAAAAAACATCCTAGGGAGCATGAGAGATGGGATTTAGAGAGAGAGAGAGAGCGAGAGATTTTTATTTATATTTGTTATTTTACCTTATTTGCTTTTATTTTATTTGTGGGGTATAATGTGCAAAAGCATGTATACTGACACAAAAAAAATACACTATAGGTCGAAAAATGTCCTACCTTTAAGTGTAAAGACGCTCCCCTACTTACGGCTATTTAATTTACGGTAAACGGTAGATACAAACATTTTTTTTCGGGATGTCTATAAATATGCGGACATTGCTGTCAGTTAAATTTTGTACTGTACAGCTTTTTCTGAGTACAGGACAGTACTGTAGTGCTTCTTTTCGCCGCTACCAGCGTGTAGCACTGTGAGAGGTCACCCAGCATCCACCCCGAAGATATCTGGCTTCCTCTTCCTAGTTTGTGTGTAAACATTACATACTGTATCTCCAGCGCGCTAAGGACTTTAACATTTTCATTGTTAAATATCTCGTGCATCCATTCACGGTTGGTGTAAAGTGTAAAGAAGAGGCGAGCTGTTTCTTTTGAAATGAAAGTGGAATAAGAAAGCTTGGTGCGGTTGAGAAAATGGTTGGATCGCTTTTTTGCGGCCACTTTCTACCACGGAGTAGGTCGTCTAAGTCTTGAAGGTCATCTTCCAAAAGTAAGTTAAACTTCAATTTATTTATCTTTATAGAGCATATTATTTTTTAAATGTTTATTTTTCAATACGAAACAAAACAGGTTACGTATACAAGCCTTAAAATACTTATATAAACCGTAAACTTGCATTGCATCCAAAATATAGCACTAAAGCAACTTACAAACAAATTCAACTTACGAACGATCGTCCGGAAGTAGGGCAGCGTCTGTCATTAAATATTCTAAAATAATTTTAAAATTTCACTTAAAATAAGCACATTTTTCTGCCATTGATTATTTTTTTGCAGTATGCAATTGGTAGAAATCTTTTCTTATTTTAAGAAATATTTTCCTGACTATAAGTATCTCCGCAGTACAAGTAACACCAGCCCAAAAAAAGCATAACTAAGGAGAAGAAAATAACTTGCATTTTAAGAGGAAATTTATCTATTTATTTTTTTAAAAACATGAATGTCATCTTGAAAGGCAATTTAAGAGAAAAGTAGAATAGAGAACACACGTGAGTGCATATCGTCTCAGCTTCACTCCAAATACAAAAAATCCGATGAAATATTTCACTTTTACCGGTAAACAACTCCAATTCGGGAGGAAGGTGAAAATCTGCTTCCTCCCTCCGCTTCTATGTCGCATTCAAGGTTGAAATAATCAACACAGGCCAAGAGCGCCCTCTTGTAGTTTAGTGTAAAAATAGCATGTGAAGTGATATACAATACCGGTAATACAAAATTAAAACTCAATGATTTAATAACGTGTTAATAATTTTGCAAATACATCTCACCGGAGTATACTGTAAGTCGAAAAAATTGCACCTTATAGTCCGAAAAATACAGAATAGTTTCCTTTTTATCATAGAAATTAAATATTAGTATTTTATTGAATAAAAATGAACATTTTCTGCCAACTGGAATAGAACTGCTTTTCTCTGTGCTCGTATGCTCACCTTGGTGCCAAATACCGCAAGCAACATGCCACGTTAAACCGTGAGCCGCCGGAATCAAACGGCAGGCAAAGTTCAAAACTTTGAAGGCCCAAAAAAAAAGAAAAACAAGAAGTAAAAAGCGCACAAGCCGGGATAGTGTGACGAGGAGGAAAAGCCTAATCCCCCGTTCGTGCGGGGATCAAAGTCGACGGTTGGAAACTGGATTTTCTTCGCCTTTGAACCGGCGGACACAACAGCGACCTTTTACATTCTGCACGGTTCCATTTACGCGCTTTTTGTTTTATTTTTTGTTTTTAATGGCAATGAAAAACGGCACTAACGGCATCCAGAAGGGACGAGAACACATTTGATGAAATATTTTCAAGTAATAGTGGAAGCAGTGTATTATAAGTCAAGTACAGTTATTTGGAGTACAGGGGCCATATTGGGGTAAAAGATTTGGCCAAGGGGCCCATCTTGGAAACCTGTCCAAATTTTCATTCATTAATCAATATACACACAGACATCTACATGCTATATTTCTTTATATTTGTCTTGAATAGATTTGTTTCATTAAATTGCTTTTAAAACACTCACAATGAAAGCAATATAACATAATAGGCCCTAGTTTTAAGCATTAAAATTGATATTTAGTGTAATTTTGTAATATTACATTAGTTGTTTTGTCGTATTTTTGGAGCATTTCTGCAGCGTTTTGAATTCTCAGTATTTCCGTATTAGTGTTTCCAAGATATTTCTGTAACAATGTATTTATATTATCGCGTTAATGTAGTAGTTTTTGTGTATTATAGTATGATTGTAGTGATATTTTGTAGTATTTCCATAGTATTTTGTAGTAATCCCATAGTAGTATTTTGTCATATTTCTTTCATATGTTTGTAATATTATTGTATTATTTCTGTTATATTCACACTGCAGTATTACTTTGTAGTATTTCTATTGTTTATTTTTCTCTTCAGAATAAAAGCAAAATATATATTTAGGTCTCGGTTCCTAAGCATTACTTTTTTGTTTTTTTTATAGTATTTTTTTTATAGTATTTTTGTTGTAGATACACAAAGGCAAAATGCGGACAATGTTAGCCCACAAAATATTTTATATTGTTAGTACTTGATTTACTATAATATTAAATATATATATTATATTTTACCCATTTTCATTTGGCAGGTCAAATGAAGAAGCCCGACAGGCTGCATGTGGCCCGCGGGCCATAGTTTGCCCAAGCTTCACTAGTTTGCGGATTGTACTTTGCAGGCTTAGCAGACCGCAAGACTAAAAATATTCCTCTACCCATTATCTCAGTTTGCATATTGCTTTGAGTGGGGGCCAACACAGCATTTTTTTTGTCAGGACTGGTGGCTCTTTCATTATCCCCAATCCCAATCAGCAATTTGGGCTGAAGACATTTTTGTCGGGAGGCGTGCCGTACTGGTCCACTGAAAATTAAACGTGTGGTGGTGGCCACAATCCATTATCTCCTGTCAGCTGTTTTAAAACGTGCATTTTTTTGTTTAGACCGCCATTGTGGCAACAATCGATTATCCCGGCCGGGTAATTTAAAGAGCAGGGGCCGGTAAAGCACCTTTTGTTCAGTTCGGGCTACTGAAGTGTGCCATTGTGGCCCGCCTAAAAAGAGATGCACTGTTTTGGCCGCAATCCAGTATCCCCAGTAAAATATTGCTGTAAGCAAGGGTCAGCTGAGAGCAAATTTGTGTAATGTGTGGCGAAGCTTTTATCGCTTTGAATGGAAATCAACTGTGCGGCCGCAATCCATTTCCTCCGGTCAACTATTACTGCAAGCGGGGACCAGCAGAGCGCTTGTTAAAATTGTGGTGGGGGGGCTAATTATCGTCCTTTTGCATATAGCGGGTAGGGGGGAGTCTTTCTAGTTCCCATCAGCCGCAATAAACGAAGGATTACAGTACACTACTTTCAAATCGCTTGCCAAATATAACATACTGCCTTGCAAAAATTATTATTATGAAAAGGAAAGTTAAATCAAATCAATTCCAGACTGTGGTTAGGAAAACTAATTTGTTATTTTCAAATTGTAAATGTTTTACATAGTATTTAATATCATTTTCCAACATCAAAAACACGTGTAAAAGTTATAAAAACGATATGCATTTAGATGAAAGCAACTAAAACATATATAACAGATTTAGAAAATTATAATTATTTTAGACTATAGGGTAAGACTTTACTATTTTCTGTAGTGTGTATAGGATAGGAATTTATACAAAGTATGGGAGGAGCTTAAACAATGTCCAAATATTCACCTTTTCAAATCCAGATACAAAGAATCAATATTGCCATAGTACAGAGATCAATTTGGGTTTGAATGATAGTTAAGGATTAAAACTATTATAGAGAAAAAGGGTGGTTTAAGCCATAAATCAACCTTGTTATCATTATTCATAACATTATAATTATTGTGATAAAAACTGTTTTAAACTGTTATTATATCTATTGTTATCGTCATTATTTCTGGTGTCTGAATGATAAGTAATAAGCTGCATTAAAGAGTTAATAGGAAAAAACTAATAGGTAAAACTAATAATCTGTTATTATAACTATTTTGATTTTGATTATTATTATTATTATTGTGACTTATGTGACTATCATTGTGAGTATTATTATTAGTAGTAGTATTATTGGTATCCAAATGTTAGTAAGCACTGTTGTTACAGTGTTTGTCATCAGCTATATGACCTTTCTTGTTGTCATTATTACATTGCTGTCACTATTAAATCATACAAATATACAATTTCTGGATCTATTTCGATTTACATTTATAAACAAACCAATGAGGTGAGTAACTATGTTGGTGATGATGGGGAAAACTAAACAAAGACTAAATAAATGGAGATAAAATCACATCGATAAGAACACAAAACAGACATTCCTGCACATTTCTTAGTTGGGGCAGACAAGTGGGAGTTTTGATGCTGGAGGTATCTGGCTCAAGCTCCCATACCTTGTCTTTTTAATGTAAAAATCAGGACACTCAAGAATGGTGGTCCTGCTGCTTGGGGGTGGACCCCCTGAAGCTGCAGGTTCAAAGATAATAATATGACGGAAAACACACACAACATAGCAGTCTGTTGTCACCATGAGCACCAATGGGAATTATTGTTATAATATACTGTAATTATATAGTATGCTGAGAATGGATCGAGACAATATTGATAATGACGGTAAACGTGGTGATTGATGATGATGATGGTGATGATGACGGAGTGACTGGATCCACAAAACTTACGTAAATATGTATACTCTTGAGGTGCTTGTCATATGTAAATATACAGGATGTTTAGCAATAGGACAATTTTTAAGGAAGTGAGGTAGGATCAAATAAGCATATGCTTCATCCTATTCCTTTTCGGACATGTTACGTTTACATTGTTTTTTGACGTGTTGTTTTGTTTTATTTTCTCATGTTTGAAATAAAGTTTTCATATATATATATATATACAAGATTATACAGAAGAAAATCTATCAACTGGCTGATAAGAAGCATGTATCGCTCAGTATTAAAATGTAAACTTCCTACTGGTATTGGAGCAAACATAGACGGAAAAGTAGAAAAAACAAACGGACAAAACATTTTAAACAATGCCCTTATATATCCTCTTTAATGAACAACGACTCCGTGTATATTTTCTATGTTAAGATTATGAATGGATGGACCATGAGATTCAAATGTTGTAGTTTTTTTTTCATATTGCATTGTAACCGTTTCTGAAGCGCAAATTCGATCTGAGGTTAACCTTCCCATGACGTCATTTATAACAACTCCCTCTCGCTCGAGGAAGTCAGGTGGACCGATTATCCCACGGACTGATTGTAATGGACAAATGAGAGAAAATGAGCCGGGACTCGAAAGGAGGACTGCTGAGTTACGAGTATTGGCTGGTGGAAGAGAAAAAAAAACCATGACCCCAGCCCCTCACCTCACAGACCCAATGAATTCCAGATGTCAAAACGATAAACAAAAGGATTGTCATTAATGTATAAAAATGTAAGGCATTCGGGAGCTCTTAACGCCGTCTGTGGTCCGTCGTCCGACTTGAAATACGGTGATGACCGTAACGCTCATCCATCTTTTCCACGAGGCACGCACATTCTCGTTACCCTGGAGATCCGTTTCAGTGTAAACGTAAAACATTGCAAGGGCAAAGCAGAATTTGTCAAGCGTCCTGAATGGTGGAACTTCGCTTTAGAAGAAGAGTGACACTAAAGGACGATGCAAACTGTACTCAACATGGAGCGGCTATTAAAAACAATAGCAGCTAGCAATAGCTTGAACCCTAATTGCTTGAAAACTGAGCCTCACTTGAGTAGCAAGAGAAGGAAACAGTGGAGGAAAAGTCGAAGATGACAAGGGACTAAAATGAGATGCGAGAGAAGGAAACAGTGGAAAAAATAGTTGCAGATGCCCGAATCTCACGACTCGGCAACGTTCGGTTGCATGACCAACTGTGGAAGGCAAGTGACACTAAGCTACGAAAGGAAGTTTTCAGACGTAGCAGCTAACATTAACAATATCATCTAGTGGTGAGCCATAACCTGCTGACATGAGTGGCTTGAAAAGGAAACAGTAAAAAAAAAAAATACTTGATGATGCATAAAACTCAGAACTTAGCAATGCTTGCTTGCATGATGAGCTGTGGAAGGCAAGTGCCACTAAAAGCCGAGTCAGGAACAGCTAACAATGATGGCGGACCACAGCCCTCAGTCAAGTGAGTGGCTAGAGAAGGAAACAGTCGGGAAAAAAAGGTGGAAGATGCCTTAATGACAGGACTCAGATGTGGAAGGCGAGTGACACTTGCACAAAACAGAAGACGCAAAAAACAGTAATTGCACACCATAGTTTGCATCCAAGTGGCTGACATAAATGGCTAGAGGATGAAACTGTAGAAAAAAAGACACTTGAATTACAAAATTCAGATACGTTCGCTTGCACGAGAAGCAGTGGAAGGTGAGTGACGCTAACAATAACGGCAAGTAAGAGTCATAGTCTGCAGCCATGTGACTAACATAAGTGACTAAAAAAGGAAACCCTATAAAAGGTTAGAAAATTGTTGAAACTTTTTTAGAGAAACAATGTAACTGAAAATAGGAACATTTTTTGTACCAGTGGCCTTATAATTTAATATGTGCTTATTTTTTTCCTAAATGTATATCCTTACTTCAAGATATACTTCTTCTAAAATTAAGTAAGTTACACTTCTTATTTTTAAGATTGGTAGATTTTTTTGCTCATTTGAAGTTGCTTTTTTCCCAAATCTTGGCAAAAAATTGTTACCGGTACTTAAAATGAAGGATATCATCATTCACCGTTTCAAGATTTTACATATTTTAAAATATTTTATTTCTCTTCTTTTCCAAAACAATGGGAAAAAATATTTAGAAAACAGGGTAAGAATGACTTTGTATGCAAAATCTATTATAATAATTCGTTAAGTTTACTGTAAACTAAAACTTTGACGTCAAGAGCAGTCTTTGGCACTGAACCCATCTAAAGATTAGTTTGCTTATTTTAAGGACAATTTTGTTTTCCTATTTTTTTCAAATAAGTAGGATAAAACATTTTAAAAATGAGATGCAACTCAAAACTAAGCTTAAAATTTTAATATAGGGCAGCATGGGCAAACTACGGCTCGCGGGCCACATATGGTCTGTTGGTTTTTCTTTTTGCTGCAATGCAATTTCTCCAAAAATTGTCTTTTCAGAGTTGCCAGATTGGTGACCGGAACTACAGTGAGGCTCAGTGAATGGAAAGGATAGTAGGTGCAAAACAACTTCTTTTAGATTTGTTTTCAATCCATTTCAAGTTTGCATTTAAGCCTTTTACTAAAAATAAGCAAAAGGGGGCACATGATAAATGGACAATACACCGACAAGATTGGAGGTGACAGAGTGACGGTTATTATCAACTGCAATGCATGTAGCTTAGGGATTCATTACCTATCCTAATGTACTTAAAAATCAAATCAATCAATCTTTTGGTTATTTTCTTCCTGAAAATGGAGCTTTGACGTATATAGTCGTCTTTGGCACAAAATACATGCGTATCTCGCCTCATATTTGCGATGAAACTTCCCACTCCGATCCTGTCGTCAAACTTTCCCAGGGGCCTTGTGGACAGTCAGCATTGGCGTCGCCAAAGTCTTTCCCATGCTGCCTCATAGGAGGCTCTTTGTTCCCCTAAAGACTTTGAGGGCCCCCACGGCAGGGCTGTGGCCCATTCCAGTGGCTCCACAATGGGCCTTTTTGCTGCCAAGTCTCTTTCCCCATTGCCGTACGATGCCGCCCTCATTGGGGGCACACAGTGGGGGCAAGCTCAACGTTTTTGATGCCCAGATCTTCTACTTCTTCTCACTGGTTCTTTTCCTTTCGGTGACTTTAGCCACAAAGCCAGTCTGAAGAGTTTCTGAGTGGTGCCAGAGGACTTAGTAGGGTTCCGTTTTCGTCTTGGCCCTGGTGGCAAGAAAAGATCCGGCACCAACGGATCACTAACTAAGTGAGTGATAGCGTGCCGCTAGCGCAGTTGGTCGAGTGAGTCATCTTGTCCAGGAAGGAAACCTGGACGGGATGGATTTTAAGTGGGTATGCACTGAATTCTTACCACCGAAAATGTTTCAGTCCACAAAAAATGAACAAATATTGTATCCGAAAGAAAAACTAAGAATGAAATAAGATTTTTGTAATGGCGTCACATCTAAAGGGAGTTGAGCCATGCTGAAATAGTTAGAAAAAAAAAAGAAGAAAGCAAAAGTGTGAGAAAAAAACAATGAGAGAGAGACAGAAAGAAAGAAAGAGAGCGAGAGAAAGAGAGAGAGAAAGAGAAAGAGAGAGAGGAAAAGAATCAAAGAAAGAAATAGAAAGAAAGTGAAGGACAGATAGAGATAAATGATTAAGAAAAAAAATAAATAAAAAGGAGGCGTAACAATGGACATGAAAATAAGGAAGTGAAAGGAAGAAATGAAATGAAAGGAAGGAAGTTAAAGAAAAAAGTAAAGACAGACAGAAATAGAACTAAAGAAAGATTGAAATAAAGTGAAAAAGTGAGGAGAAAGTGAAAAAGAGAGAGACAAAGAATGAAAGTCAAACAGAATAAGAGGAAAATAATAAGAGACAAAAAAAAAAAGAGAGAAGGATGCAGATAAAGAAGAGTAATAAAGAAACAGAGAAAGAATAGGAAAGAAAGATATGAGTAAAAGAAATGAAAGAAACAAAGCGAAAAATAGAAAGAGAGGACGGAGAATAAACTGTTGATTTCAAGTGAAAAAGAGTAGAAAAAAGAGCCGCCACATGAAACAAATATGGTGCTCAGCCCTTGCTCAGCAATAAATGACTTCGGATAATGGATCACGGCCATAACAGAACATTTCATTTTAGTCAAGCCACAATGGCACGCTTCACCAGAATATATATAAAATAAAAGCCTCTGCTTTCAGCAATGGTTGTTTGGGGATAATGATCAAAGCCACAACCATTACAGGTACGTAGGAAGGACACACTTCCTGAAAAAAAATGCCTTGTTTGTCCCCACTCACTGCAATATGGAATTGGGGATAAAGGATCAGACCTGCACGAGTACAGTTCACTTTATGGTGGACATGACAGCCAAAATGCTTTAGGCCTGATAAAAGTGCGCTCTGCCAGTCCCCCAGCCATATTTATGTGATTAGGATTATGGATGGCGACCGCCCTAGTGCAGTTCACTTTTGTTGGGTTTATGCATTCCGTAAGGTGATTATGGTCCTCATTAACCACAATAAACAAGGGATTGATGTATACGCTAAGACTACAGGCCTTAGCAACCACAGTTGAGCAGTTTCGATTTGTAAACATTTATTTTGTGTGCGGAGTCAATAAGCCGGAGTTGAATTCCCTATTATTATTTTACTTTGGCAAATCTACAAGTCTGACTTGTTTGTTGCATTAGACCAGGGGTGTCAAACTCATTTTAACTCGGGGGCCACACGATAGAAAAAACTTTCTGTCGGGGGCCGGACTAGCAGATTAAAGAGAAAAAAAATGAGGGATAAAGAAAAAGAGAAAGAGGAAGGGAAAAGAAGAGAGAGGGAGGGACAAAGAAAGAGAGAGACGGAGAGAGCGTGAGAAACAAAAGAGATAAAAAGAGAAGTCGTGAGAGAGGGGGAAAGAAAGGGAGAGGAAGAAAGAAATCCAAAGAGAAATAGAAAGACAGAAGGAGAGAATAGATAAAAGAAAGGGCGAAGGGTAGGAAGAGAGAAGGAGAAAAGAGAGAAAAGGAAAAAATGAAGTTAGAGCAAAAAAGTTAAAAAGACACAGAGAGAGAAAGAGACAAAGAGCAACAAAGGAAGATAAAAAGAGAGACACAGAGAGTGAAAGAGACAGAGACAGAGAGTGGGAGAAAAGGGGTGGAAGAGAGAGAGAGAGACAGAGAGAGAGAAATGAATACAAGTACAGTGTCTTTTGTTCGAGGCAACATCAAGTGGACATATTTCAACCTGCAGCTTGTTTTTCTCTTGCGCTTCTCTGAGTGTTGTCTCGCGGGACAGATTCAATCCCTTGGCGGGCCTGATCTGGCCCGCGGGCTGCCTTTTTGACACCTGTGCATTAGACTGTGCTGACTAACGCACCATCATCATCAATTCTCTGTTACTCCTGTTTTCCAGTCACTATTCACTCATGTCTTAAAAAGTGAACAGCGAAATTGTGCAGTGTAGCAGATACAAGGTAGATATTTGTAATCCTAACCAAACATTTTCTAAAAGTAGATTTTTTAGATAGCATTTTAGATGTCTGGGCAGTTTTACTCCTGTTGTATCATTATGTTACCTGTCTGGATTTGTAAAGAACGTAAATAGCCCAGAATTTAACAAATGAAAACCATAATCTAATAAAATGCCTCTCAGTTAATTTGATACCTTTCCACCACTTCATCTCCGCTCCAGCAGGTGGCGTCGTCCACAACGTTCTCCCCTTCGCACAACATCTCCGGCAGCGCCGAATAAAAGGACTTGTAGCGCTGAAGGTACATCAGGAAGTCCCTGAGAAGATAAACATTGTCAGCTTACTCCCAAAATGGAATTTGGAATAGTATGTGTGTATGTACGTACACATTTTGATTTTTTTAAGGAAATATGTGAAGGAGTGAAACCGTAAAAAGCAAGCCGCGAGTGATTACTGTACATATACATATTTAGTACTTTGATGTCTTTTTTTTTACATTTATTATTTTTCAAACAGATGTATTTTTTTAATAATAATAATCCATCCATCCATTATCTGTGCCGCTTATCCTCAGTAGGGTTGCAGGGGTGCTAGAGCCCATCCCAGCTATCTTCGGGCAGTGGGCATGGGACACCATGAACTGGTTGCCAGCCAGTCGCAGGGCATAATAATAATGATTTTTATTATTATTATTATCATTATATTTCTAGTAAATGTATCCCGTTTTATGTAATTTTACACATGTTTTATTTTTAAAACCATAACTGGTGTCAAACCAAGAAAAAAAATAGATTAAACAACCAAAATTGGCTCAAAAAATCTACCAATCAACCTTCTGGAACATTATTAGGTTGTCACAAATCAAGTGGTGTGACAAAGTATTTGCCCCCTTCCTGGTTTCTGTGTTTTTTTGCATCGTTATCGCAAAAGGTTTTAGGTCATTAAACCAATTTCAATATCACTTAGAGAAAACCCAAAGAAATACAAAACACAGTTTTGAAATGATGACTTAAGACACAACAAAAGATCTGATGTGAAACAGTAAATGCCCCCTTAACCTAATAGCGGGTTTGGCCACCTTTGACAGCGATAACAGAAATAAAACATTTACGATAATTGGTAATGAGTCTTATCACAACGCTGTGGATGAAATTTTGCCCACTCTTCTTCGCAAATTGTTTCGAACGTGCCATATTGGGGGCAGGGGGTTCTAGCATGAACTGCCTGTTTGAGGTCATTCCACAGCATCTCAATAGGATTTAAATCTGGACATTGACTTAGCCACCCGAGAACCTTTGTTTTGTTTTTGTTTTTTGAGCCATTCAGGGGTGGACTTGCTGGTATGTTTGAAATGTTTGTCCTGCTGTAAGATCCAGGAGTGCTTCAGTTTCAGGGCACAAACTGATGGCTGGACGTTCTCCTTTAGGACCTTTTTATATTATTTCGTCAACCACAGGAAGTTGACCATGTTCTGATACAGCAATGAAGCCCCCAGACCGTCACACTCCCACCACCATGCTTTACGGTTGGCATGTTGTTTTAGTCAAACGCTGTGTATTTTGTAATGTGCTCCACACATTCTAAAAAATTCAATCAGAATGTTTCTCCAAAAGTCTTGAGGATTATCAAGATGCTTTTTGGCAAATGTGAAACCGCTCATCGTGTCCTTGTGTGAGACCAGTGGGGTTTTTGGCTGGAAACTCTCCCGCGGATGCCATTTTTGGCCAGGGTCTTTCTTATCATGGAGTCATGCTCATTGACCTTAACTGAAGCCAGCGATGCCTGCAGTTCCTTGGATGTTTTGAGGTTCTTTGGGAACATCCTGTGGGAGCTGTCATTAGACTCTTGGAGTAATCTTAGTTGGTCAACCACTCCTGGGAAGGTTTGCTACTGTTCCCAGTTGTCTCCATTTGGGGATAACAGCTTTGACTTTGGGTCGCTGGAGCCTTGGAAATGGGTTTGTGTTCTTCTTGTACTTTTTTTAATCCAACTTCTTCTGGATTTTTTTTTGCATGCCAATTGTGTTCTTGAGATTTTTTTAGCCCAATTCACTTTGTCGAACAGAGTCAAGTTCGGTGATTTCTTGGTTCAAGACGAGGGTGGCAATCAGAACTGATCTCAGCTTTCCCAAAATGGTTGTTAGACACAGGAACTTCTTTTCACATACAGCCAGACTGGTTTTGATTTATTTTGCGCCTTAATAAATTGACTCAACCTTTCAAAACTGCATTTTGGAATTCCTTGGGTTGTCTCTGTGTAATATTGAGATTGGTTTGATGATCTAAAACCTTTGCGAGTGATAAATATGCCAAAACAAATAATTCAGGAAAGGGGTAAACACTTTTTCACAGCACTGAAAGTATTACTTATTTTGTTATTTGAATCCAGCCCAGCAATTATTCACCGTCCTCAGTCCATTTCGAATGTCTTTTTTTTGTTTGTCCATGGGAGAATAGGCGTCGTCATTCAAAGCCGCCACAAAATACATCCCATAACTGATTCCTTTAGCAAATCCCTGTTTGTCGACAGCGACGCCATGAAATCGGGGGGGGAAAAGGGAACAATGAAGAGGAGTGATAAAAGATTGCAATTATTTACGTCTCCTTCAATGGAAAAGGGAACGTTTTATGGCAGGAACATGACCCCAAAAAACGGGAGCATCACCAGCCACGCCGGGTTTTGCCCTCTACCGGTTGCTAAGCGACACCACAATGGAGGCAAGATTAATGCCGGGCTCTATACAAAGCGCCAGGCTGGCTTTATTTTAACTTGGGAGCGTCCACAAGTTGAACTGATGCAGAGTAGACTTCTTTATTGTTGATGATTCGGGTTCAAATCCAGTCAAAAGAAATAAGGAGGATTTTGTGGATTGAAAAGGAAGCTTTTTTTGACAATATTAATTGAATTTTGCAGTCAAAGGTAATAGAAAATGTCTCATAAAATTAAAAAGAAGTTGTTAAGTTTGGTGATACATTTTGCTTATTTTCAAGGTTTTACTTTTTTGGGACATTACAAAATATTTAAAGTAATGTTTGTATAATTTTGGAAAACATAAACCTGAAAAATTGCAAATTACATGCAAAATATGGCAAGTCTTTCCTATTTAAGATTTCTTTCGCCCCAGTGCTTCATTTTTGACCACTAGATGGATTGTATTGTTTAGTGTGAACAAAAACCAGAGCCACTCAGCACAACAGACGATTCGCTCGCTCATTCACACCTAGGGACAATTTGGACCGGCCAATTACCCTGACATGCGCCTGGAGCTAACCTACCCAACCACGGGGAGAACATGCAAACTCCGCACAGGAGGTTTCGATCTCATGACCTCAGAACTGTGCTTCGGACGCGTTGACCACTCATCTGCCGTGACGTGTGCGACACAGTTCTGAGGTCATGAGATCGAACCTCCTGTGTGGAGTTTGCATGTTCTCCCCGTGCTTGCATGGGTTTCCTCCGGGCACTCCGGTTTCCTCCCACATTCCAGAAACATGGATGTTAAGTTAATTGGCTGGTCCTAATTGTCCCTAGGTGTGAATGAGCGAGTGACTTGTCTCTTCCTGCGTGCCCTGCGACTGGCTGGCAACCAGTTCAGGGTGTCCCCTGCCCACTGCCTGAAGATAGCTGGGATGGGCTTCAGCACCCCCGCGACCCTACTGAGGATAAGCGGTGCAGATAATGGATAAATAAAGTATGTATAAATGAACTTATTCTGAAAATTATTTTACTCATTTAAATACATTTTAACTTTATCGTAACTATTAACTGCTTCAAATAATATTTAAAATGTGCTTTGATTTATATTATTTTATCGTTAGTCTCTTTTAAAGAAAAAAGTAAGAACAGAAAATATGGGAAAACACATTACATATGACATGCAGACCTATTTTAAAATAGAATTTCCCACCCTTAAAAAAACGGAAAAAAAAACATAGCAAAAAAAAAACCACAATATGTATTATAAAAAGCATCTTCAAGAAACAAAGGAGGTACAAAAAAAATGAAAATATTCAACACAGTCTTGTTTTACGTACATACCCATAAATGGCAATACATGATATCTTTGGAAAAAATGCAAACACAAAAAACAAAATGTGTGAGTTTGTTGCCGATTGCATGCTTACCTAGAGAGCGTTCTGAGACTATGTTTATTGTTCTTGGAAGGTTTCAGTGGGCGCGAGCTGGGAGTGATGGGAGTTGGAGTCCCGGTGAAATTGATGCAAGCAAGGAGGATGTGGGGCAAGTCAAAAAACGGTGAGAAACAGAAAACAGAAATCAAAAGCATAACAATGTGAGGTAGAAAAAGACACCCGTGCACATGCAGAAACAGAAATTGACACCCAATAATAATCCCAACAACATTATAACAACATTCCGATTACATGCAGTAGTTATCAACCTTTTTTGGATGGGGTGAAGAAAACACATTTCTCCATCCCAAGGTTTTTTTGGGGTTGCGGATATAAAATTAATCTGATGAAATCATATCAAAGACATGCCTTGCAAAAGTATTCAGCCCCCATTGAATTGATCAAAAATGTCAAATATAAAGCAGAGACCAAACATGTCCGCAGTAAAACAAAAATGATCTGATATTTAAAAGTATATTCATGCATATTTATGTACACATGTACAATTATAGGTATATAAATCAAGAGTGTATGTTGTCTTTAGTGTTCTGGATTGAACTAGGCCCAAGAAAAAGGGTCCGTCGGGCTGTGTTACTCTGCATTGTTTTTCGACCCTCTCGTGAGTCGATTCCTTATTTTCTTCCAATTGTATTTCTTCTTAATATATAGATTTTAAAACAATCCACCCGACCTTCACAAATGGGTGTGCTCTCCTCTCTTGCATGTGTAAATCAAACTTGAGTATTGTTATCTTTGTTGTGTTAAATTGAACGAGGACACCTGGAAAAGGACTCAACAATCTGTCTTTCTCTACATTGCCTTTTTTGACCCACTAGTGCAGGGGTGTCAAACTAATTTTAAGTCGGGGGCCACACGATAGAAAAACGATTCTCTCAGGGGCCGGACTAGTCGTTTGAGGAGAAAGAAAAAAACATAAAGAAATAAGAGGAAGAGAGGGAGAAAAAAGAGAGTGTGTGGGACAAGGAAAGGGAGAAAGAGAGAGAGAGAAAGTGACAGAGAGAGAGAGAGAGAGAAATAGAGAGAGAGAGAGAGAGAGAGAGAATGTGAGAAACAAAAGAGATGAAAATAGAAATAGTGAGAGGGGGAAAGAAAGAAAGAAAAATAAATAAAGCCAAAGAAAAATTGAAAGAGAGAGAGAGAGAAAGGGAAAGCAAGAGAAAGAGAAAAGAGAGAGAAAAGGAAAAGGGAGCAAAGGAAGGTAAAAAGACACAGAGAGAAAGAGACAGAGGAACAAGGAAAGAGAGACAGAGAGAGAGACAGAGAGAGAGACAGAGTGAGAGACAGAGAGAGAGACAGAGAGAGAAACAGAGAGAGAGACAGAGAGAGAGAGAAAGAGAAACGCTTCCCTCAGCGTTGTCTCGCTGGTCGGATTGAATCACTTAGACTCTGGCGCTTCATCACTTTTGCTGCTGCTGGACCTTATGCTGCTTTTGACACAGTGGACCATAATATCTTACTAGAACGGTTGGAAAAATGGATTGGTCTCTCAGGAACTGTCCTCTTATGGTTCAGATCCTACCTCTCGGATAGGACGCACTGTGTTAAATATGGCGAAATGACATCTGAGCCCTTTAGTGTTACCTGTGGTGTTCCGCAGGGTTCAGTGCTTGGCCCCCTTCTTTTCAGCATTTACAAGCTCCCATTAGGTGATATTATTCGCAAGTATAATATCAGTTTCCATTGTTACGCAGATGACACTCAACTCTATCTCCCGATGGAGGAATCTGCCACACTAAACTGCGCAAATTTGGAGGCTTGCCTTACTGAGATAAAAGAGTGGATGTCACTCAATTTCTTGTGTCTTAACTCTGAAAAGACCGAAATGTTAGTTATTGGTCCATCTAAATGCCGCGACTTATTCTCTAAAACTGCTGTGAACATTGACAAATGTCACATCACACAGAGTGACTCACTTAAAAATTTAGGTGTCACATTTGACCCCGATCTATCCTTTAAAACACATGTGAAGAAAATTATTAGAACCGCTTTCTTCCATCTTCGTAACATTGCTAAAATTAGTCCTATACTGTCTCAGTCGGATGCGGGGATTATAATTCACGCGTTTGTTAACTCCCGTCTCGATTACTGTAATGCACTACTCTCCGGTCTTCCGATGACCAGACTCAAGAGTCTTCAGCTGGTACAAAATGCCGCAGCGAGGCTTTTAACTAGGACAAAAAAGTCCGATCACATCACCCCAATTTTGGCTAACCTGCATTGGCTCCCTGTTAGCCTAAGATGTGATTTCAAGGTTCTCTTATTATTATACAAAATCATACATGGACTTTCCCCCTCATATCTTTCAGATCTGATTTCCCCCTATGTCCCGGTCCGAAGCCTTCGTTCTGAGAGCGCCGGTCTTCTGGTGATCCCAAGAGCCAAGAAGTGTTCCGCAGGTTCGAGAGCGTTCTCCATCCGGGCACCGGTGTTGTGGAATGCTCTTCCCCCTGAGATCCGATCTGCAACCTCAGTGGAAATGTTTAAATCTAAGCTTAAAACTCACTTCTACTCTATAGCATATGAATAACCTACACTGCTTATGTGTAATAACATGTGAAGCCCATTGAGACTCTTTGTGATTAAGGGCTATACAAATAAAAATGACTTGACTTGACTTGACTAGCGGGCCTGATACGGCCCGCGTGCCGCCTGTTTGATACCCCTGCACTAGTGCCTCCGTAACAACTTTCTTTAAAATAGATTTTTTGAAGTACAGTTTTGATCATTATATAGATTTTAAATTCCTCCGTCCTACCTTCACAAATTTGCAAGGTTGCTCATTTTGCAAGTGTAAATCAAAATCGAGTGTTTGTCTTTGTTGTGCTGGCTTGACCTAGACATGATTCCCTCACAATTTTATTCCAATTTCATTTTTTGCAGTGCAGCTTTCATCATTTGACAACATTCCAAGTTCCTTATTCGCACCTTCGCAAGTGGGTGAGCCTGCTCCTCCTGCATGTATAAATCAAGCTTGAGTGTTGTCTTTGGTGTTCTGGATTGAACTAGGTCTGGGTTACCCGATTATATTTTTTCCCAGTGCAGTATTCATCAGTAGACAAATTTCTGCGTCTTACCTCCGCAAATGGGCAAGTTGACCCCGCCACTTCTCCGGCAAAGGTTTGAAAGGTGCAGAGGAGGAAAAACTGGTCGGGGTCTGGCTCGGGGTCGTAACCTCTGGTCCTGAGGGCCGCATGCCGATGGGGGCCCGTGTCGTCAGGCCACACACTTTGTCTACCTGCCGGGAAAACACATCAAAACACTTATTGGGCTAAGAAAACACTGCACAAACGGAGCGGTGGAGTCGGTCTCGTAAACCAGCTGACACCTGTTGACTTGATGGCTCAAGACTTGGATCTTAAGGTGGATTCTAGCACGGGCTGTTTCATTTTTTTGTGGAAATGTTAAATGCAGGGCATTCCATGTCGGTAGTGGGGGAATAGTAATGGGGGTGGGGGCATCAGGGTCAGCATGAAAGGAGGGTGGAAATCAATGACATCTCATCCGACTAAAAGCTGGTGCTCAACGTGATTTAGCGCTTTTCAATTAGGCAGAAGGACAGCATCATGATTCTTACAATCTGCAGTGGCTGAAGCCTGACTGAGGTTTTTGCTAAGAAAACAAGAAAAAGGCTGTACATGATGCAATGCGTATTTTACACTGTGATACTCCAAATTTTGGAACAAAACGTGAATTAGGATCTACTATTCGTATTGTCAAACAAACACTACTGACCGCCATTGCTGAGGTCCGGCTCATCTGTAAGGAGCAAGATGACACTGTACATTGAAAAACAAGTGACCAGATAAGGAAGATGATGTCTGAGTCAGATCAGGATGCTTCTTCTGCCACTGGTAACCATGAAAACCAGTACTATCTGTTTCATGGGAGGGAGAAAACCCCTACCCAAAAAAATGGCCTGGAGAAGGATTGGACGCCGCCAGGCAGTAGTTGCCCAAGACACCGCACAGGAAGTGGTGCCTCTACTACCCGAGCAGTTAAGGAAGCCTTGAACCATGAAGGATCGCCGATGAGTAATTCTTTTTTTTATATTGTTCTCTAGTAAAATATGACAAACATATTCTTAAAATTAGCAAAATTGTCTCATCTAGCAGATAGTAGATTGCTCATTTTATTGTTTTAACTAGTATATGTAAAAAAAGGTCTGAAATTAGCAAATTAATCTATGTTCTGCTCGATAATTTGTCGTATATAAGGATGATGCATTGTTGATTTTATTACGGAAATACTTTTAAATATGTTTTAAAAAAAAAAGGAATGTTTTGGACTGCAAACATTCTTACCACATTGCCAGATATACATTTTGTAGTTTTTAAAGAATATTCTTTTCTCCTAAAATGCACACTTTTAAAACTATCTATTTTAGATTGCCTTACCTAATAGATGGTAGATTGTTTTGTTGATTTTAAGTACCGTATTTTCCGCAGTATAAGGCGCACCTAAAAGTCTTAATTTTTTTTCAAAAGCTGACCATGCGCCTTATAATACAGTGTGCCTTATATATGGCTCGATATTAAATCGCAAGGTCTCGCAACTTAAGCAACAGCCGCCGACTCGATTTTCTCCCGAAAGTGGAGTGCTCCGCGGTGTATGCTGGCATTTATATACCGGGGTTTCATTGGCTAACCAATGTGTCAATCATCATTTAAATCGATCGCTATTGGCTAAAGTTATTCGGAGCCTCGGATGGGCTAGAGGGCCAAAACAAACCCTGCAATTGGCCGAAAAAGATGTGTCAATCATCAGTTAAATCGATCGCTATTGGCTGAAGTTATTCGGAGCCTCGGATAGGCTAGAGGGCCAAAACAAACCATGCAATTGGCCGAAAAAGATGACTCAATATCAAGCTTGCTAAACTACGCCATAAAGAAACATGTTTCATTAGTCTGTATTTGTAAATATTTTACTCTCCTGGATTTACTATACTCACGGTTGTAAGAAGAGCATGGTTGCGTATCATTATTGAACGTGAGAACTTAGGTGAGCTATGCGGCTTTATATTTTCTCGGTATCTTGTTTTAGAACGATCTTGATGTTTCTGTGATGAGTTGAGTGAATTAAACTCAATTCCAAGTGTTTATTGTCATATGCACAGTAAAGTTGCGAGCGAAAAAGAAAATAGAAACTAAGGAATGGTTGGCATTTCTTGAATCCCAAGACTTTAACCATCCGAATGATATATGAAATTATGCATTTGAGTGACATCGTACGGACACCGCATCCGGACGTGTCTACGACACGTATTTGCTTCTTTGCAAGCTTTGGGAATGTTAAGGGGGTAATCAGTTTGACTGAATCATCTGACTGTTTTGTCGACGTTCCCATTGTAGCGCCTTATAATCCGGTGCGCCTTATCTATGGAAGATATAGGACCAAAAACTATTTTTTGGGGGTGCGCCCTATAACCCGGTGCGCCCTACAGTGCGGAAAATACGGTATTTTTTTCTCATAGTGATAATACTTATAATAATAACAATAATAATAAGAATAATAATTATTCTTATTGTTATTGTAATATTTAAAATGAGAAAAATTCTGCGGGATAAGAACATTTTTCACATTCATGGCTAATTTTTTAAAGAAAAATAGCAGTGTCTGACACTCATGACAAAAAGTTAGTGGACACCAGGGCAGACGACTCTGAAAAGTTGCCTGCCCAGCCATAAAGTTGCCAGCCAACTTGAAACACAATAAGACGACCAATCGCAAAAAAAAAAGTATTAGGGATTGATCATTAGAATATATAACAGACTAACACTTTAAAATTAAGTTTATTAAAATCTACTAATAACATTCATTGCATGTATGTGACATCACTGTTTTCCATCTGCCATCAGTACCTGTACCTGTATTTACTCATCTTCATTCATGCAATGTTTGCGTTGCGTCGTCTGCCACAAGCCAGGTGAACTCCTCTTTTCACGATGCTTTAAATGTACGTTTACGTTTTGCAGCGTCATACATTTTGTCAGCTTCTTTTGTATCTTTCTTCTGGGGCTGAGGTTTTGGCCTGATTCCTAACCACTTATCAATTTTTCTTGTGTTCTCTGTGCGTCTACTTTGGAAAACGATATACAAATGGTAATGCTCAGGAGAGTCCGGAAGCACGAAGTTATTCAGTGCAGGCTTCTGATTGGCCGCAAGTTATGCAAATTGCCAAACGAACCGAAATCTCCAAACCGAACGAAGATTTCGAGATCGGAATAGAACAAAGATTTCATTTGAAAATAAATAAATAAATAAATAAAATAAAATAAAAAATAAAATAAAAAATGTTTTTTTCATTGTTGAAAAGTTGTCGGCCACCCGGGCAGAGACGTTGTGTAAGTTGTACACCCGACGTAAAAGATGCACGCCCCGATCATCCGGGCAGAAGTTATTTCAGATACTGAAAATAGTTTAAAATATCTTAAATTGATAACAAAATATGCAACATTTTCCGCCAATGGTGATAGAAAAAAAAACATATAAAATATATAAATTCAACCTATGAACGAGTTGCTTCAGTGCTATATTTTGTATGAAATGTATGTTTAGGGTTTGTATAAGTAACTTGTATTGTTTTGTACTAAAAAGTAAACATTTTGTAAAATAATATGCTCATCTCATCTCATTAGCCGTACCGCTTATCCTCATTAGGGTCACGGGGAAATAATATGCTCTATATAGACAAATAAAGTTGAGTTCAACTTACTTTTGGAAGATGCCCTTCAAGAAGTCCTACTCCCTAGTAAGAAGTGGCCGGAAAAAAAAGCGTTCCGAACACTTTCTCAACCACATCAAGCGATCTTATTTAACCTTTATTTCCAAAGAAATAGCTCACCTCTTCTTTACATGTTACACCAACCATATTGAATGGGAGCACGAGATATTTAACAATAAAAAGTTCAAAGTTCTTAGTGCGCTGGAGATACAGTATAGAATGTTTACACGCAAACTAGGAGGAGGAAGCACTACAGTAATGTCCTGTACTCGGAAAAAGGTCCACAGAATACAAAATCTAACCTACAGCAATGATATTTTTTGACATCCCCAAAAAAATGTTCGAATCCACCATTGTTCGTAAGTCGAATGGTCCTAAATAGGGGAGTGTCTGTCAAAGCAAATTCCTCAACCTAAGAGTATTATTTAAAAATCTGTTTACATGATAGTTCCTGTATTTTTGCTCATTTCTTAAACCAATATTGTTTTGTTTATTAAATAAAGTTTTTTTTCACACTGTCCCTTTAACTCAGTAAAATTTGATTCCGAAATTGCAAAATGTTCAGCCGATGAAGTAAGAATGATTTTTTTTTTCTCTGTGTAACATGGAAGCAACGTCGCGCGCACCACATGCGGTTTCAAGTTCAGATTCCGTTGGCGGCGTTGACTGGCAGTCGCCGGGTTTCTTCTTTTTTTTCTTTTCCTGGCAGCGTGTTCGTATGCGCATTTGTGGAATGTTTGCACTCGTATGCGTGGCACTCGCATGTGCGCCTGGGAGCCGTTGCAGCACATGTGAGTGTTTTATGGCTCCGATGGGGGTTAAGGTTAATGCAATAAAACAACCTTACCCGTGCCCCACGTCGGCCTACCCGCACGATTTAAGGCTGGGGGCCACTCAAAGACAAGTAGGAAGAAAAAGCAACACGTGGACAGCAAAAATCAAGTGTGAAAATACTTGCATCTATTTTTACACCTATGATAGGCCTAAAAGTCAACAAAAATGGGTCATTCTCTGTTTGTCCGCTTCTTTCTCATAACCTGATTTTGCTCTAAAATCTGCAAAATGTATTTAAAAAGTAGTTTAATTATTCACGTAAAGTGTTTGCAATCATCTAACCCGGGGGTGTCAAACTAATTTAGACTCAGAGGGCCACACGATAGAACAAACATTATTTGGGGGCCAGACTAGTTGATTGAGGAGAAAGAAAAAAGAGAGAAAGAAATAAGAGAAAGAGAGGGAGAGAGAAAGAGAGTGTGGAACAAGGAAAGAGAGAAAGGGAGGCAGAGAGAGAGAGAGAGAGAGGGAGACAGAAAAAGAGCGAGAGAGAGAGACAGAAAACGAGAGAGAGAGAGAGAGAGAGAGAGACAGAAAACGAGAGAGAGAGAGAGAGAGAGAAACAAAAGAGATAAAAAGAGAAATAGTGAGAGAGGGGGAGAAAGATAGAGAGAGAAAGAAATCCAAAGACAATTTGAAAGCAAGAAAGAGAGAGGGAGAGAAAAGAGGAGAGAAAGAGATACAAGTAGAAAGAGAAGGGGAATGTAAGAGAGAGAAAAGAAAGAGAAAAGGAAAAAAAGGAAGAGAGAGCAAAAGAAGGTAAAAAGAGACAGAGAGGAACAAAGAAAGAGAAAAAGAGAGTGAAAGAGAGAGAGAGATAGAGAGTGATGAAAAAGGGGAGGAAAAGTGAGAGAGAGAGAGAGAGAGAGAGAGAGAGAGAGAGCGACAGAGAGAGAGAGAGAGAGAGAGAGAGAGAGAGAGAGAGAGAGAGAGAGAGAGAGAGAGAGAGAGAGAGAGAGAGAGAGAGAGAGAGAAATACAACTACAGTATCTTTGTGAGAGGCACCTGGCTTTGGCAACATCAAGTTGACATATTTCAACCGGGCCAGATTAAATCCCTTAGCAGGCCTGATCCGGCTCGCGGGCCCCCAGTTTGACACCCCTGATCTAACCCCAAATTAAATAAATTTCAAATATTGATCAGTATTTCGAAATAGCTTTTTGGTGACACACATGCTCAATTGTATGCAATGTAATCAACTTCCTCAAGAGTTGTCTGTCCTATAATTCTAAAATCCTTGTTTTTCTTACATTTTTAAGTACATTACACTAAACTCGACTTCAATCATGCACCACTGTCATCCTCGAAGGGCGATTACCACTTGTGAGGCACCGTCTCAAGGTTTCTTAATTTCCTCGTGCCCTAGTTTAGAATTTTTCCTTACGCGCCTGTTGATTTAAGATCAGGCGATGGTATAGTTGTAATCGAGTGCAGTCCTTTGAGACATTTTGTGATTATGGGCTTAGCAAAAAAAAATGTGACTTAACTTGGTGGAATTTTAGAATTGTTAGAATGTGGTCAATAGGCGCCGCCGTGAGCGGCAGCCTTTCCAGCAGCTCCGTGTTATTTCGCTCTTTTTGTGATGTATTCTTTTAAGTGTCTGCTTCTATCTCCTGTGTTTTTTGTCCCGTTTAACAAATATACTTTGAATTCCTTTCTATCCTATGGATATGGGTTTTAACGCACAAAAATGCGTTTATTCGAGGAATCAACTCCTTGCTCTGAAGAATTCTTCTGCCGGCGTGATGAGGGGGCCTATCGTGGATGCAGAGACGGAGCTAAAGTGAAGGCTAGGCGGCTAGCGGCGTTATAAGCCTTTGGTACCGTCCGTAATCATGGTAAATCTGAACTCTCTACCAAATAAGACAGAAGAAGTGGCTGTGCTGGTAGAAAACATCAAATCGTACAGAGAGTGCAGTTTGCTGTGTTTTACGGAAACGTGGCTCCCATCTAGCATCCTGGACGCTAACGTAGAACTACCCGGCTTCTGCGCTGTTAGGACAGACAGAGACACAAAAGCCTGCAGGAAGCGGAGAGGAGGTGGACTCGCTATCTACGTGAACATGAGTTGCTGTAACCCTGGGAACAAATATTTCCAACTGTGGAACTTTTGGCCTAGCGTGTGACGTCATCCACTCCGCTGTTGCTAAACTATAACACAGCGCCCCGAGGCCATCCTGTTAATCTTTTAATAAACAACAAAAGGATACTGCTGGAAGTGTGAATTTCCCTACGGGGATGATAAAGTATCTATCTATCTATCCATCTATCTATCTATCTAATTGACCCCCAAAACGACTGCAATTCAATAAAAGCCATTTACAGCCATTTTGCCAGCCATTTTCTGTTGAGAGTAAGCTAGCTAAAAGTTGATCAGCAACAGAGCTACAGCTAGAGTACCTTGAAAAAAGTCCACCCTGATAGGTTTATGAATCTAACAGGGTAGAGTGGGGAATAGTAATTATAATAATAATAAATATGATCGATCTAATAAGAATATTATTACTTCATATCGTATAGATGTATCTGTTTATAAACGAAACATATATATATATATATATATATATATATATATATATATATATATATATATATATATATATATATAGGCAGCACGGCGGCGCAGTGGTTAGCGCATGTGCGGCACAGTTCATGTCTTGGGAACCTCCTGCGTGGGTTCAAATCCAGCTCCAGACTTCCTGTGCGGAGTTTGTATGTTCTCCCCGTGCTTGCGTGGGTTTCCTCCGGGCACTCCGGTTTCCTCCCACATTCCAAAAACATGCATTTCAGGTGAAATTGTCCCTAGGTGTGAATGAGCGAGTGAGTTGTCTGTCCCGGTGTGCCCTGCGATTGGCTGGCAACCAGTTCAGGGTGTCCCCTGCCCACTGCCTGATGATTGCTGGGATGGGCTCCAGCACCCCCGCGACCCTACTGAGGATAAGCGGTACGGCTAATGAGATGATAATGAGATATATATATATATATATATATCTCATTATATATATATATATATATATATATATATATATATATATATATATATATATATATATATATATATATATATATATGCATACATACATACATACATACATACAGACATACATATATATATATATATATATATATATATATATATATATATATACACCGTATTTTCTGCACTATAAGGCGCACCGGGTTATAGGGCGCACCACGAAAAAATAGTTTTTGGTCCTATTTTTGACATAAACTAAGGAATGGTTGGCATTTCTTGAATCCCAAGACTTTAACCTTCCGAATCATGGAACGATGCATTTGAGTGACATCGTACGGACACCGCATCCGCACGTGTTCTCGACACGTATTTGCAAGCTTTCGGAATGTTAAGGGGGTAATAAGTTGGACTGAACTATCCGACTGTTTTGTCCACGTTCCCATTGTAGCGCCTTATAATCCGGTGCGTCTTATGTATGTCACAAATAGGACCAAAAACTATTTTTTCGGGGTGCGCCCTATAACCCGGTGCGCCTTATAGTGCGGAAAATACGGTAACAGGAAAATGAGAAGAGGAGGAACTACATGATGATAGTCCAGTTGTTGCTCCAGTCTAATGCAAAAAACTAGTCACACTTGCATATTTGCAAAGGTAATAATAGTAAATTAATTAATAAATTAATAGTAATTAGTAAATTAAAATAGTAAATGAATAGTAAATTAAGTTCTCGCCGTACATAGCTTATAGCGAAAGCTGATTGACTTCTGACATGAACAGACTAAATGTCACACAAAAAAGTTAACGAAATAAAACAGGTTTGTAGGTAGTTAGCACGGTAGTGTTTGCACATTATTATAAGCCAAAGTCCAGCCAGCAGCTAACAAAAACCTGCAAATAAATCAACGAATGAACTTTGGAGAAAATGACTTGCTAGTCAGAACTTGACTGAGAACCTGTTTTGAAAGTGTCCTTCATCTCCTTGTTTTTAATGTGCAACCATAAAAATAGTCAGATGTGTCATGCACAAACTCCGCCCCTGAATGAAAGCCAGCTTCGAATGGCTCCCTTCACTTTTGATGTGACACGGCTACTAAATTGTTTTTTTGCCGCCTTTTTTCGGGTTTTATATTTTATGTTGGCGAAATCGGAAAAAAAGCTGTGTTGCTCATTTACAGCAGAAAAATCTGTAGTCCCGAAAAATGTGGCGCATCCCTCCTATCCATTTATTAAAAGACCTGCCAACTATTGAAATTCAAGTTACAAATTTGGAAAAATAAATCCTGGCAGAATTTAAGAGAGTTTTTTAGGTTTCAAGTGATTCGTCGACAATGATATCGCTTAAAAAACTGCAATAGAAATTGATATCTTTCGATGGAATTCTGTTTAAAGATGCACTGGAAATGTATTAAACTAACCTTTGTACATAAATCAATAGAACCAACTAAAGGAGTAAAAATGAACGTTGCTTCATTTCTATTTGATTTCCTGTACATTTTATATAAAAAAAAACCCCGCTTATTTTATAATTCACTATAAACTGGCGTAGTCAACTATGGAAGCTTCTTAGCAGTGTCTGAAATAATGTCTGCCCGGACGCCCGGGGTGTGCATCTTCTACGTCGAGCATACAACTTACAAAACGTCTCCGCCCGGGTGGCCGACAACTTTCTCAAGAAAAAAATCTTTCGTTTTTTTATTTTATTATTTTCTTAGACAGGATGGAATTATGGCTTGTTACAAACATTTGCTTTATTCCGATTTCAAAATGTTCGTTCGGTTTGGAAAATTCGTTTTTTTTAGCAATTTGTATACTCCGTAGCCAATGAGAAGCCTGCATCGAAAACTTTGTGCTTCCGGACTTTCCCGAGCCTTATAAGGTCGTGCATTTGCATATCGGTTTCCAAAGTAGACGCACAGAAAACACAAGAAAAGATTCAAAAGAAGCTAACAAAATTTATGACGCTACAAAACGTAAACGTACATTAAAAGCATCGTGAAAAGAGGAGTTCACCTGGCTTGTGGCAGACGACGCAACGCAAACATTGCATGAATGAAGATGAGTAAATACAGGTACATACTAATGGCAGATGGAAAACAGCGATGTCATATACACGCAATGAATGTTATAAGTAGATTTATAATAAACTTAATTTTAAAGTGTTGTTCTGCTATATATTCTGATTATCAATCAATAATACTTTGCAACAATGTTTTTTTCTGCGATTAGTCGTCTTATTGTGTTTCAAGTTGTGAAAAATGGGGCAGGCAACTTTATGGCTGGGCAGGCAACGAGTTGTCTGCCCTTGTTAAAAGTTTCAGACACTGGTTTTGGTAAGTCTTTTATCATGGAATCTCATCTCATTAGCTGCACCGCTTATCCTCAGTAGGGTCGCGGGGGTGCTGGAGCCCATCCCAGCAGTCATCGGGCAGTGGGCAGGGGACACCCTGAACTGGTTGCCAGCCAATCGCAGGGCACACGGGGACAGACTACTCACTTGCTCAGTCACACCTAGGGACAATTTGGACCGGCCAATCCACCTGAAATGTATGTCTTTGGAATGTGGGAGGAAACCGGAGTGCCCGGAGGAAACCCACGCAAGCACGGGGAGAACATACAAACTCTGCACAGGAAGTCCGGTACTTGGATTTGAACCCACACAGGAGGTTCCCAAGACCTTAGAACTGTGCCGCACAAGCGCTAACCACTGCGCCACCTGCCTGCTGCCTTATAATGAAATGACTGAAGTAAAAATATTTGAACTGCTTATTGGTAAATTGAAACAAGAACAAATTAATTGTACAAGTAAGTGTTAAAAAAAGATTTAAAAAAAGAGAGCAAGAGAAGTCTAGGACAACACACTCAAAGACGCCAAGTTAATAAATGAGCAAGAGGGGATTTGTGTCCACAGACTGAGTGACACTGTTTACCCCTCGCAAGTGTTTGTGAGTTTCTGTGCACGTTTCCGAGACAAATCGCAATTTTTTATACGTCTCTTCTAATCCGTATCGTTTTTCATCTGTCATTTTGTGACGCTTTGCTATTCTTAGAGACAAAAAATGTAAACATCCAGGAGAAATACGACTGTCAACGGGAGGTCATTCGCAGTTCTGGTTCAATTACCGTCTTATTTTCACAAAAGGAGATGGGCCAAAGAGCAGGCCGGCAAAACCAAATTCAAATTGTTTATGTGGTTAACAAAACACGGGAATATAAACCGAATGCAGCGGTGTATACGCAGGAAAAATCAGTTGATAGCTTTGGAATTTTCATCGTTATGAAAACAACAGTAACCCCTAAATCCTAAAATTAATTCGGGATAAAGGTTTTTTATTTTGTTCGGGTTTTTAGATCCGTTTTTTTCTACGTTTTTAAAGCTATTAGAAGTTAGCTTTGAAAAAAACAATCAAGTTAAAGCTTGGTCGAGAGTTAAAGAGCTTTAACTCTGGAGCTCAAACAGCTTTATAAGTCAGGGTTGAAGAAGCGGAGTTAATGAACTTTAACTGTGGAGTTTTATTCCGGAGGTTTTTGCTTTACATCGTATCAGGTGTACCTTTCGAAATTGTTGAATTTGTATTCACTTTTAAAATGAGTTGTTGGGAGTCATTTTATATATATATATATATATATATATATATATATATATATATATATATATATATATATATATATATATATATATATATATATATATATATATAAATATATATATATATATATATATATATATATATATATATATATATATATATATATATATAATCTTTTTTTTAATGTATACTTTTTGCAGTTAAATCTTTAAAACTACAATGTTTTAATGCTTTGTCAAGAGTTGAAGCTGATTCAAACAGGTGTTAAAGCAGAAACTCTGAGATTTAAGTTTTAAATCTTAAACCAATTCAACCCGTTTTTCACATACGTTAAATATTTAAACTATTGTTAGGATTTGATCAAGTAATTTTACTTTGTAGATTTTTATTTATTTATCTTATCATGTTTTTCTCATTTTTATTGTATTTTCACATATTTAAAGCGTCATGGTGTTGCAAAATCTGATAAAGATTTGAAAGATATAGAGACAGATAATAAAGATGTATTTAAACATGAGAACGATTATATGCAGATGAAACAAAAATGTACATAGAAATATTTAGATATTTTATGAAATAATTATAAAGATTTTTATTTAAAAACATTCTAATTTGTTTCCTTTTTCAAAAGCAATGTCGGACTGCAAATATTGATAAAACATGTATAAAAAAAAAGAATAATGATATATGGGGCCCTTAACCAAAGCTGACATATATTTCAACTGAGACAATAAGGACATAAAATGTACACTGAGCGACAGGTTTGGTTAGTTGGTTCCCTTAACCACTAGGGTTTCTGTGGTGTGTCTTGGGCAAGTAGAACCTGGTGCGCCCACCCCTCTCCAGGCCAACATATGATTCCATTATCCGCACCGCTTATCCTCAGTAGGGTCGCAGGGTTTCTGGAGCTCGTCCCAGCCATCTTTGGGCAGTGGGCAGGGGGACACCCTTAACTTAAATATCCTAAAAATGTAAAAATATAGAATGCAATTGTAAAACAAAGGACATAAAATGTTGCGAATTTATGTCTTGAATAAAATAATAAAGACATACAACGAAAAAGTATTTTTTTATTTTATTTCAATCTTATTACTTGAGTTCTTACAAAATGGAGTCAGCACTGTTATACTAATTAAAAACAAATTATAGTCTCCAGTTCAGTTAATTGGCATTCAATCATTTATTTAATCTAATTAAATTCACTTAATTAAGTGCAAAACTTTCCTGGTCCAAGGAAAGAAACCCTGATACCAAGTAGACACACACAGATACCCTCACTCAAATTTCCTCTCACGACCGCCTAATCCTGAGGACAGATCGAGGGACAGCTTGAATTACGAGTGGGACGAGAACTTCGCCATAAATCAATTATCTCTCGAGCCGACGATTGCGTGCACGTGTCCTTCTGTCTCGCCACCTGTTTGTCCTTGTTTACCTTGTCCATTTCACATATTTTATGGAACATTCTTCCTGCGAATGTCCGAGGACAGTTAGCAATGAAGGACAGAAGGCAACCGAAGGAACGTGATGCGCCGACACGTCCGGACACATCAACGGAGTGTACGTCGGTTATATTTATGACCATTTGTAGCAAGGTGTCAACGTATCTGTGTCTCTTAAGTGTATCATCGCGAGGAAAGTGCGTGAAAGACGAGCTTTGACTAGCATAGCCCATGGCCATCCTTCCTCCGGGGGGAGTATTAGCTTACGGATAGCAATGGCGGTCTTGCCCTTCTTGTTTATTTATCCAGGGATTAGCCGGTAAAGCTGCGGGAACTTTCTCGGCCCTGTCTCTGTTACGTGGACCTGATACATGGTACCTCTTTATTTGAGCACCCTTAGACACCAGAATTTCGATGTACGAGTTTTATTTGAAACAAAAAATCTTGTTCTATGTAAGAGGGTATATCCATGCTACAAGCAGTCCCAGAGGCTACCACTAGAGGCTGCTTGAGACTGCTCATTGTCACAATCAGCCCGTTCTAGTTGGCGCATGCGCTTGCGACTATCAGAGGCTTTATCTGGCTCACTCGTTTTTATTACACAGAAAGTTTGTTTTAATCGTATTGCAAGACCTTTTATAGGAATGACGAAGTAGAGAGGAGAAATGGTGTGATGAGAGAGCTTGTTGAGAGGGTTTATGAAGATTTTCTGTGATGGTTTGGACATATGGAAAGAATGGATGGAGGCCGCTTGACTCAAAGAATACGTAGTGCAGAAGTGGTGTGAAATGGAATGAGAGGAAGGCCCAAATGTGGTTGGATGGATGAAGTGAAATGTGCTCTGGACGGGAAGTCAGTTGATGGATGTAAGGGTGTGTGCTAGGTATAGATGTAAATGACTCAGGACAGTTAAACATGACGGATATCGATGCATATGACGCGGAGGGGGTAAACAAGTATCTGCTGTCGGGCTACTCTGCTAATAAAGGGTTGCATGGCACAGCAACTCTCCCCGTGTTGTCCTGTGGGCTTAATGTTTAGGGTCAGGTTTGGAAGGGCGAAGGGGAATGCATGTGTGTTCTTGACTTTAACCACCTCGCATTATGGCTTCGGTCTGTCGGTCGGTCAATAGATGAATAGATAGTAAATTGAAACAAAGTAGGTGATAAAAGTTCATGAAGCAGGGAATACTAGGCTTGGTGTGAGTGACATAGTTAAGGAGTACAATCGGTCAGTATTTCTTATTTGTACACGATTTAAATGGAAAGATGTCATCAAGGCTATAAAACCAACCACTGTTCTTTCAAGATTGCAGACCACTATTCATGACGAGATGGAGAGACATTTGTTATTGTGGATACCTGACAAGGAGATAGCTAGGGAAAGCGGCAGGGAGAGCAAAAAATGCTGTCCATCTACAAAAGGGGTCTCAAACATGATGCTCACAAGCACCAAGCCCTGTTCTGAAATAGCTCCCCAGCAACTATATGATGTTGCAACCCCCATGCTTCACAGTGGGTATTGGTGTTCTTCGGATGCAATTCAGTATCACCGTTGCTCTAAACACAGGAACCTGCATTTCTACTGAACAATTCTATATGGGTTTCATCCAACCATAACACATTCTCTTTCTTTATTGCATCATCCACATGCTCTGTAGAGAACAAAAGACGGGCCTGGACGTGTACTGGCTAGAGCTGGGGGACACATCCGGCACTGCAAGACTTAAGACCCTGGCGGCTCATTGTTACTGATAGTAGGCTTTGCTACTGCGGTCCCAGCTCTTTGTTGGTCATTCACTAGTGTGGGTCTGCGAATTTTGCTCACTGTTCTTGTTATCATTTTTATGCCACAAGGTGAGGTCTTGCATGAAGCCTCAGATTGTGGGGGATTATCAGTAGGGTTGTTTGTCTTCCATTTTCTAATAATTGCTCCCACAGTTATTTTTTTACACCAAACATTTTACCTATTGCAGATTCAGTCTTCCAAGCCTGGTGCAGGTCTACAATTTTGTCTCTTGTGTCCTTCGACAGCTCTTTGGACTTGGCCGGAGCGGAGTTTCGAGTGGGACTGACTGAGGTTGCGGACAGGTGTCTTTTATACAGATGAGTTAAAACAGTTGCCATTATAATAGGTAACTATTGGAGCGTCGTTAGACCTCATTAGAAGTTAGATCTCTTTGATAGCCAGAAATCTTGCATGTTTAATTTCTTGAAAAAGCAAAAAAAAATGTTTCCCACATTCTGTCTTTCACATATGAGGCTTACCCATGTTGACAATTACACACCTCTCTAATATTTTCAAGTAGGGAAACTTGCACAGTTGGTGCATGGCTAAATACTTTTTTCCCAACACTGTGAGTGCTCATAATAAACTCACATTTTACTTCGTTTATATGATCTTACTTATATTTTTACTTTTTTTTAGTACATTAATGCATTTTTAGTGATCAAGGAGAGGTTATTTTTAGGTATTTAGGGTTCACTTGGATGTTTTGGAAAGTCAGAACTAGGCCAAACAGTTTTTAGTTTTAAAAAAGTGGAAAAAATAATTCAGGATTCTTGAATCATGGGACTAAAATGAGTGGTTGGAAAAGGAAGAAGTGAAAAATACAATAAGCATTTAAGCATTTAGAAAATACGATAAGCATTTAAAATAAAAAAAGGGAAATTTTATGAGTCCGTATGTGTCCATAATTTAGTATATTTACAGCAGTATAGGTCGCCGTTGAAAATAACCGTTGACGGGGCAATTTACTAATAACCTATCAACTCTGAATCCTTTTTCAGCAGTCACTTTAGCCAAAAGGAACAAATCGCCACCAAATTGCGTTCGGACCCGTTAGCGTGATTTACACCAATGACTTCACCTTTCCTCACCCCCCCACCAAAAATCTTTCCACCATTATATTTCTATTCCTTTGCACGTTGTCTCCAATTTACTCCTAAGTACTCGCTTTGTCGCCGCCCCCGCCTCCTTTGTGTTTTGGTCTGGTCGGGATGAGGTCATCCCTAATTAAAAGGAGAGCAGGTCCCTAATATATCACGTCCTTGAGATGGAAATCTCAAGGGGGATTGCTTTTCTCGCAAACGAAAGTGACCCCACCCATCTTTAAAACCGCTTCCAATCGTAACTTTTTCCCCCGCCTGGTAATTGCCAGCAAATTATGGGCACAATACGTGGAAAATACCCGCGTTTTTTTCCTAACGAGGTGGTCAGAAGACAGAAGGAGGTCAAATGGGTTCCCGATTGAAGTTGGAATTAGCGTCCGAATGCTAACACAGATGAGGTCGTGGAAGTGCCGCAACCGCAGCTGCACGGCGTTACCGCGGAGATTTAAGACCGCGGAGATTTAAGACCACATCTGGTCGTCCACGAATCGGGTGCTGTTATAGTCTCGGAGGCAAGGATGGCACGGGCTATTTGGCGTGAAAAATGGGAAAAACTTGGGTGGTGCCTAAATAAGGACAATGTGACTAAAACTGAGCAGGAGTGGGTAGTAACAAGTTACATTTACCCCTTTACATTTACTTGAGTAAATTTTGTGACAATTTCTACTTCTAGGAGTATTTTTAAATTACTATACGTTTTACTTTTATTTGAGTAGATTAGTGAAGAAGAAACTGTACTCTGACGCCGCTGCATTAGGCTACATTGAACCTGTTACTTAAATCCCCTCCACCTAAATAACCAGAAAGGCTATCCGCGCTAAGTTGCATGGCTGTAGCCATTAAAAAATCAGGAATATTCTGAAAATAAGAAAGCAATTAAAGAAACAAAGAATTCTAAGGACGTAACAATCCTGGCAAGTGGAAGTATTGAAATCAGTTTTATTTTAATCCAACATCTCCTTGGCCTTCTGCATCAACACACTAAGTCCACTGCACCAGCTCAAGGCACGTCAGAATAAAAAGTATATGGTAATTTCACTTTGCCGTTTTCAGTTCAGGAACACATCTTAAAATTATCAAGTAAAAATTTTGATTCAATTATTTAAGTATTTAATGAAAACTTTACAGAAAAATAATTCAAATATTTTAATAAATATTTTACTTAAAACGTTGCTAAATATATATTTTAAAATGTTTTAAATATTCAAATGTTTTTATTTCAAGCACCATTTATTTGTTGGAATTATTCATTCAAATAAATCTAAAAAATACATTTAACATATAAAAAATTATAAATATTTCACTCCTTCAACTTAATTCATTATTACATTCTTTTATATATCTTAAAATAATGCAAATCATCTTTACAGTTTATGTAAATATTTAAATACATATTATTATTACATACATATAAAATGTGAATCGAAAATTAAAAAATATGCATTCGTATGTTTCAAAACATAACTCTAACGTAAAAAAATGTAAATATTTGAATGACATGTTTTTCTTATTTTAATATTAGTTTCATAATACATTATATCAATTTAATATGTGATAATGTATATGGATATAAAAAAGCAGAGTAATCTGGCAGTGGAACATAAAATCAGACTTCTATTAGTTTTAGTATATTTCTTAGTTCGAAAATTGCATGTTCACACTCACAACATACAATGAGGCACTCCAAACAATGTGCTTTTCGAAATCATAGTAACTACTGATTCTCTACTTCAAGCATGAAGAGCATACAGCATTTAAAAATATATCTCTGGCTTCACTTTAAAAGGATTTTTATCGATGAGCCACAACATATCTTGAAAAAAAATTCTGCTTTAGAGCATGACATGATTTCAGCGGTTGAAGGAAAGAAAACGACGTCCTCTGGACCGCCGCCTTATGTTCCGCTCGAATGTAAGAGCTCGACATTAAATCACGACGGCGATTGCTTGGCTAAGAACCATAAAGAAGACATGTGGGATTTCTTTTTTTCCTTCCCCGGGTTTTGTGGAGGCTCCTTCATGTCGTCGGCAAAAGCCAGGCGCAAAAAGGAGTGCAGAAAAAAAGATTTGTGCACAAAAAGTCATTAGCTAATGGAGTGCTGAGTGATTTGGTCAGTCAGCTTCGTGTTGGACAGAATGCCGATGGTGCATACAAATGATGATGAGGATGGATTGGATGAGGGAATATTTTTTTATATTTTTCTCCAAGGATAAAGGAAAGTTATCGAACAGAATACGTCGTTGGAGTTATCAGTTAAATAGAAAAATGAGACCTGATAATTAGTACTTGAGCACCACGCTATTGACCATTTGCACACACGTCATCTAACCACGTGTTTATGTTGATAATATTGTTGAGAATATGTGCATTGTTTGCCCTCATCTTTTAGATGAGGGGATGGTGTCATAATGGTCTGTACCTTGCAATAGTCTTTGATCTGTGCAGCCCTTTGAGACTTTTTGTGATTAAGGGCGTCACAAATAAACATGACTTGACAGCAGTAGGCAGAAGTGAACACTGGACGAGGACAGTAAACGGTACACAACAACAACAAAAACAGCTATTCAACACCAATGGCAATGACTAGTAAAATGAATATAGTGCAGCTGTCGGATGAGGTGGCTCAGCATGTCAAAAAATGCAAAATTGCTACAGTATTTAGAGAAACAGGAGATAAGATTAGCAATGTTAGCTAGTGAGCGACGCTGTCCTCCTCCTCCTGACATATTACACATGTCAAGTCAAATTTATTTATATAGCCCTTAATCACAAAAATGTCTCAAAGGACTGCACAGGATTACAATGACAATTACCTGATCTTAAACCAACATGCGGGCAAGGAACAACTCAAAAACCGCAGTGTGAGGAAAAAGAGAAACCTTGAGAAGGGACCCCAGAAGTGGTATGCCCCCTTTCAACACATCTAAACAAATAATATACTCTGCCTGACTTCAGTCCACACCGTCTGTAACACTATATCGTAAATGGAGTACCAGTGCTGATCTGAAATTGTATAAAATTCTGGATGCTTACCAGTTCTTCGTAGCTGGTATGCGTTACTGTGCTTTGTTTTGACGACAAATGCATGGCACCATTGTTACAAAAATGACCTTGTATCTACATTTTCGGGGAATGTAATACAACAGTAAAGCACGGTGCATTTGCACCTTGTATTGAAATCACTTTTGAGCATGTTAAAAATATTTATTCTGGAGAAATGACGTTTCTCTTCCGAACATTCGTCTCTCATTTTATCCATTGATAATTTGGGAGTTCATTGTGGTGTAATAAGCTTTATGGTGGATACTTAAGTAGAGTGTTCAGTACATGTGATATTTGGACGATTACTGTTTATTGAATCCCAGGCTAACTGCAAAAGTAGTAAGTAATGGTAACGGTAAGATGCTAACGCGGCTAGTTGGTATGATCTAACTTAATATTTTGAGTGTCTTTGATGTGACTCATACCTACTTAACATAAAATAGCTTGTAAATACTGTACATCAAACGTACTTTGTGAAAAATGTTCACTGCAAATCCTGGAAAAGTACAGACCTGCCAGTGTTGCGCCTCGGCACAACTCCAGTCCGTTTGGTCTATTTGCAGATAAACATTGCCAACTTCTGTCTTCATCAAAAGAGATAAAAAGTAAAAAGTGTTGGTTATATTCTCTTGTTGTCGTGAATGGTATATGTTTTTACTTAAATCCTTGTTAAAGTGCTGACATCTAGGGCTTCTCTGCCGTCCAGCATGGATGTCACGTGCAAAGGGTCAACATTCAAGCAGTGAACACAACTTGTTAGAAAGATTCTTAGCATTTTTCTTTCTCATTATAATGTATTTCGACTTATATAAAATGAGTAAGACAACTTGGTCGCATCTCCACTTTACCTCTTAGTGCAGGGGTGTCAATCTCATTTTAACTCGGGGGCCACACGATAGAACAAACATTCTGTCGGGGGCTGGACTTGTAGATTAAAGAGAAAGCAAAAGAGAGATAAAGAAATAAGAGAAAGAGGGAGGGAAAGGAGGTGAGGATGGGACAAAGAAAGAAAAAAAGGGAGAGAGGGAGAGAGTGTGAGAAACAAAATACATAAAAAGAGAAGAGGGCTAGAGAAACAGAGAGGAAGAAAGATATCCAAAGAGAAATCGAAAGACAGAAGGAGAGAGAAGAGAAAAGAAAGTGCAAAGGGTAGAACGAGAGAAAAAGAAAAGAGAGAAAAGGAAAAAAGGAAGTTAGAGCAAAAGACGTTAAAAAGACACAGAGAGAGAAAGAGACAAAGAGCAACAAAGGAAGAGAAAAAGAGAGACATAGAGAGTGGGAGAAAAGGGTGGAAAAGAGAGAGAGAGAGTGAGAGAGAGAGAAAGAAATACAAGTACAGTATCTTTGTTCGAGGCACCTGGCTTTGGCAACATCAAGTTGACATATTTCAACCTGCAGCCTGTTTTTCTCTTGCGCTTCTCTGAATGTTGTCTTGCGGGCCGGGTTCAATCCCTTAGCGGGACTGATCTGGCCTGCGGGCCGCCTGTTTGACACCTGTGTCTTAGTGTAAGCCTAATAGAGAAAATTAAAGACCTGATTATTTGTCATTTGACACCCTATTAGTTTGAAAGATTGTAAGTATTTGTTTTTTCTTTGAATATATTTTGATTTTCTATCAAGAAGTAGTAGCACAACTTTTTACCACTTCAGACATTTGAGCGAGGCACCGGAGAGTAGGGCTGCAACAACTAACCAATAAAATCAATTTAAATCGGTGTATCATGTAGTGTATGAGCCACCAAGTACATTAAATCATTGCAAATAAGAGTGCACACTATTCGGTTGTGACACTGGGAGCTGTAGTGCCGCTTTGGTCCTGCAGATGGGGCAGACCGTTTTCATAAAAATGATCTTACATTTTTTAAAATCATAAATATTCAACCTTCCATCATTACAAACAAAATTGGCATGACAATTTCAACTTTATAGTGTTTGACTGTTTAATCGTGAAATATAGTTTAAATTTATATGGGAACAGACAGTGCTGCAGAGATACTGTGAAAAAAAATAGGATATGTAAATAAAATAAATGAAAAAAGAAAGAAAAATACTAATAATAATCACATGTTGAACTCTACACATGGTGATTCGTGAGCATATATTATTTTTATATTGGGAATGTTTACCATATTCTAAGATTTAACAGAAAAAAACTAATTTCTTGACAACATCTATAAATCCAATATGTAATATTATCTTTGGATACGGTGGTAGGAGAAGACTATTTTACATAAATGAAGGTGTATATCATACTTTTCTGTGTATTTTGGTTTATTGTCAAGTTAAATCACAAACACTTGTATTTTTTATTGTTTTATTTTACAAAATTTTGGGTTGTTTTATGCACTACTTATATTCATCCAAAATGTCAATATTTGAATAAAGAGGAGGGACCTAAAAATGTCTTTGAAAAATCCGATTCATCGATTAATCGAATAAATAATCAACCGATTCATCAAATATTAAAATAATCGTCATATGGAGCCCAACTGGAGAGCTTGCCGCTTACCAGTCACATTGCTCAAGATGTATGCGGCACTCTTGTGATATCGTATGGCCTTTTCTTAAATTTTCTTTGGAAGGAGTAGCACAATTTGGTCATGTCGCCTCTCTACTTCTTATAATGTAAGCGAGGCACTGGAGAACTTCGACATATCTCAATGGTAGTGTACAGGTATTTGTTATTGTATGGACTTCTAAATTTTAGGAGGACATATGGGTTTTTTTAGGTCTTCAAATGTTGTTTTTCCATCCATCCATCCATTCATCATCTGCACCACTTATCCTCAGTTGGGTCGCGGGGGTGCTGGAGCCCATCCCAGCTATCTTCGGGCAGTGGGCAGGGTACACCCTGAACTGGTTGCAAGCCAGTCGAAGGGCCGTTGTTTTTCTTTTTGTATATATTTTTTCTGTGTTTGTGCATGAACGCTGATTTAACAAAGATTAACATCTTGTTGATTAAGATTGACAGCTGCCTTACGAAGTCTGCAAGCAAATGAGTGTCTTATTAGTCTTATTATTAATTTGTTACTTTTATGTAGACAAAGTGTAGTGTATACTGTTTTGCACTCCTCTAGCAAATCACAAATTTGCTTTAAATGCACTGCCGTGGAACACCTCCAAAAACTTAATTTGGCCCATGTAATATCACAGAGGTGGCGAACACGTGTCTCTAGAGCCGCATGCGGCTCTTGGCCAATAAGAATGCGGCTCTTTGAATGAATGAATGAATGAAAATTTTATTTCGAACATAAAAATAAAAACAGGACAAAAACAATGAGTCAACAACGAAATAATGTCCCACAAAATGTTCGAAAAGGGGTAGTCAGAAGCAGATGCTTATTTTTCCTACCCCTTTATCTTCCCTATTAAATACATTTTATAGATAGCTCCCTCTTGTGTACAATACAACAAAATCTCTCTTGCCTCATCATATTTTCTATATAATGTGGCTCTTTGCCTCATCATATTTTCTATATACTGTGGCTCTTTGCCTTGTTTCATGTTTAGTTTTTTTTGTGTATTGAGGGTAGACACTTTCCTTGAAATCAACACAAGAACAATACTTGTTGTATTAAAAGGAGAGGAGTGTGTATGGAAAATAATATGTTTTTGTTTGGTGTGGCTCTTTGACTCTCACAGTTAAAAATGTCGGCGCTTTGTGTCTAACTTGTTCCCCACCCCTGTAATATCACATTTAAGCTTCTAAATGTGTATCTTTATTTTTATTCATAGTTGCCACTAATGTGTACATATAGTATAATGTACTAAGAGTGATCTATTCATCTTAGCCCTAGCATGTGTGACATTAAGTATTGGAGCACTTATATAATATTTCAAAGGGTCACATTTTTACACGTTTTGCAATATCTATACATCCGTGTTACATGCTCATAACATTATCTTGTCATCATTATTACCGACAAACAAGGTAAGTTTTGATCGATCGATTGATTGAAAAAGACATGCTCTAGTCTCTCCAACACTACTTTTACGAGACACGTTTACCAAACATGTATATTATTATAAAGACCATAAAACAAATCTGTTTTTTTTATGTGTTTTAATTTGTTTTCAAAATATTGCCTTATTTTGCTAAAATCAAACATGCAGATTGAAAAAAAGTTATCGTATTGGTCTCAAGAAGCAGGATCGTATCGGTTATTGAAAAAACATTTTGCATCCATCCCTAATGTTTTCTCATATTTGGAGGGATCCCTCGCCTCCAAAAAATCCAAACAGAAACTTGGTGACTTTGTTCAAAATATTCATGCCAGTTAGCTGAAGAAAATCCCCTGGCATTTTATGTGAAACACAATGTTTGCCGTTGCTTAGGGTGAAAGCAAACATCTCCTAGCCATTATTTCCATTATTTAAAGGCTCAGGCCTCCCTTGTCCTTCCAACGTGAGCTCTAATGAGAAGCTGGGGTAAAACCAACAAGTAACACGGCAAGGCGTGCAAAAATTGGATCTGGACTGCAAATATAGCCTTTATTGCAAATATACCCTTTTTACGACAGAACAAAGACGCCAAAAGAAATCGTGAGAAAAATTCCTGTGAGAAACTTGGCCTATAGATCTGATTCTGATTAAATTGGAAAAAGGATTGGGGATGCGTGCTGGCAAAAATAAGACATTATCAGTTCAAAATGTTAAATAGCTTTCAAAACTCATTAATGTTTAAGATAACAGAGTGTAAAATTTCACCACAAGAGGTTATTGTGGCTTGGAATGGAGTTGAAGTGTGAGCATTGGAAAGGGACCCACAATGGAAGCCTGAGGGATATCACTTTGAAAAATTTGGAATCTACTTTCATATTTGCTTGCGTAAGCGAAGATGAATTTCAGTCAGTGACAGGACATGAAAAGCTTGTGTTAATCACCAGCAGTGACATTAAAAAAATCTAATGAGCTGAATGCACCCGGAGCGGATGAAAAGAACCAATAGATGGAGTTGGTCAGAGCTGGTCTAAGCGGGTAACTTTAGCTGCTAGTGGGAGAAGCTAATTGGAAAGCCATTTAAAGATCACAAGAGCAAAGCGGAAAGCTTCAAGAACCTGATTATCAGAGCTCCGCTATAGGCACCTGGCTCACATTCATGGCTAGAGAAGGAAAGAGTGGAAAAAAGTTGAAGATGACAAGCACAAGTTTCTTGTATCACAGAACTCAGTTTTACTTCCATCACATTTTTGAACTTCCTTTGTAAACACCAAAGGTGCAAAAAAAATTTAATTGGCATTTTAAGTAAATGACAATAAAGACAACCTTGAATCTAAGAGCGAGTTACACTGTAGAACAAAGCAGAAGGAGCTAAAAATAACAACAACTAGTGGTGAGCCACTGCCTGGACCAAGTGCCTAACATGAGTGGCTTGAGATGGAAGAAATCAAACAAAAAGTCTATTAACATGACAACACCAGATGCCTGAAACACAGAACTCAGCAGTGTCCGCTTGCATAACAAGCTGAGGGAGACGAAGGACACCGAAGGCCGATCTAAGCTTTACTTACATGGCTAAGCTAAGAATTGCAACTAATTATGGCTTGCAGCCAACACAAGTGGCTAGAGAGGAAAACAGTGTAAAAAAAGAACTCCTTGACTATGACATGCCATCTCAGCTGTGTGCTGTCAAGGGCCGCAAACTGCTAAAAGCACCACCGGGAGAAGCTAAATTTGCAAAAATTGTCAATCAGGCAGGGTGGTATGGCAGAGCAGTGGTTAGCACGTGTGCGACACAGTTCTGAGGTCATGAGATCAAACCTTCCTG
The DNA here is from genome assembly GCF_059441175.1 of Urocampus carinirostris. Classification (NCBI taxonomy): domain Eukaryota; kingdom Metazoa; phylum Chordata; class Actinopteri; order Syngnathiformes; family Syngnathidae; genus Urocampus; species Urocampus carinirostris. The sequence goes on along the minus strand of NC_142349.1, from coordinate 56,403,191 downwards.
TGTGGAGTTTGCATGTTCTCCCCATGCTTGCGTGGGGTTCCCCCGGGAACGCCGGTTTCCTCCCACATTCCTAAAACATGCATTTCAGGTTAATTGGCCGGCCCAAATTGTCCCAAGGAGTGAATGAGCGAGTGAGTTGTATGTCCCTGTGTGCCCTGTGACTGGCTGGCAACCGGTTCAGGGTGTCCCCTGCCCATTTCCCGAAGATAGTTGGGATGGGCTCCAGCACCCCTGCGACCCTACTGAAGATAAGCGGTGCAGATAATGGATGGATGGATTCAGGCTTCCGTACTGGTAATATGGCATCCAAAAATCCCAGCTTCTTTAAGTTGTGAACCATTATTACAAATTTATAGAAATAACAATGTTGAAAAAACAACACATTAATGAGTACATGCATTGGTTTGCTTATAAATTTGAATCAAGTATGTTTTATTGAAATAAAAGTAGTATTTTTATACTATTAAGGGTCATTATATAACAAATTCTGGGGCTTTAATGTTCATACGTGCTAACTTTTTTGAAACAAAAACTCGATGAATTCATTTTAATTAAGGGTACCCATAGCATTAGCATTATTTTTTTAGAATATAACATAATAGCATTGGGATTAGACGTGGGACTCCAGGTCCAGGATGAACATTTAATTAGCAAGAGCGTGCTATATTTAACTGACATTTTCATTAAACGGCTCTATACAGGAGGGACGCCTGAGCACTTCCCGAGTACTGAAGTTGTGATTCCACTAGGAAGTTACTTCAGTTTCTCTGAGTCAACATGACCCAACCACAAGCTCCCCTAAAACCCACAACCATCCCCTCTCGACCCCAGCTCCATCTCGATACGATCAGGCATGTGTTAAAAAATAAATCTATACTCCCGTTTCGGTGTTTAACCGTCAATAACTGCCTTTCAGCCTTTGTTGGGATTGTCCAAGGGTGGGCCCATTTAACAAGATTGCTTAAAACTTGATACTTGGAGTATGTATACAGTTTATGCGATCAACCGACTTTGCAAAAAAAAGGAAATAAATCACGTCTTTTACGTGTTTAACTTGTCAAAGATATATGTTACAAAAGTAAACGGTATGTCAGAGATGGCTTTATTGACCTTGCATTGAGATGGTTATGATAACATGCATAGTATAATAACGAATCAGCCGTTAAGTTCACTGTGGTGTTGGAGTAAAGATGGATACGCTGACACAGTAGTTAGTATTGGATACTTATAATCAGCGCACACTGCGACATCACAGTCGATGGAATTTTAATTTTGGCATCAGTTGAGCAGCTGTCACTTTCTACACGGTGAAAAAATTGAAGCCACAGGCACAGTGCTTGTAAAAGCCCTGCCGGCAACCCAACTTGCGATAGTCTTTTTGGTGTTGGCGACAGGGGTGCAGTGTCATTTTGGGGGAGAAAACAGTGCAACACCAACAGTGTTGAGTATCGAACCTGCATTTCCTTTAATCGTTAAGGAACAATTGCAAACAAATGATATAAGGTTCTATACGGTGGCAACCACCAATGACAACAACATTGCATTGCAATCTGGCACTATTCTCCACAGTATGGGATGTCTAAAGTGCCCCGATGCTGTCAGCCCTAATTCGTCTTTTGCTTCAATTACAGTAGTAAATATACGCTCATCTTTTTAATTGCTATATGACTCTGTGGTAGTTGCGGTCTTCAAAATTCCTATGATCCAAACACATGTGATAACTTGGAGTAGGGCTGAAGCATGGCACTGTGGCATTAAGTGTGCATGGGGCTTTAACTGTTTTCCTGATACGGGTGCCTGAGGATTCATTAAATTTCGAAAGTGCACTGGTGGCTACCGACCAAACATGGTAGTAAAACCATGGACGTACGGTTCATGAGCCAGTATTGCCTTTTTTGATTAGATTTGGCTCAGAGGCAAAAAATAAAATACAGTGAACCCTCACTTTAACATAGTTCACTTTTCTTGACTTGTGTTCTGCATTCTGAGGGGCTAAACAGTCTCTATGCTTCTTCTCTAGCCGTGTATCAATAACATTGCTGTTTACTACATACAAGTACGTTAAAATCCTTGCCAAATTTACATGCAAGTTTTTGTCCTATTTCAAGTTTCTCCAAAACCAATAATGTTGACAAGACGTTCTGCATCTTCAAATGTTTATAATTGTATAAAACAATAAACACCTGGGATACGGCATCCCTGCCTTAAGACGTTTTCACTTTACGATGTGGAATTACCAGTATATGTTTTTAATGCTCCTATTTATGCAATTTTCCCCACAATTCAAAATTAACAACACAACATTTAGCCTGCAAAAAATACTAATTCAAAATTACATGTTACGTTTTTAAGATACCTGTCTGCTTTTGGTTGACATCATAAGATGCTGGTCTGCTATTGGTTTGAGTAAAGGCGTCATGAAAATACAGATATTCTATTGGATGAACTACCTCCCACAATGTTTCCCTCTTTCCTCATTAATTTCATAATTTCACTAAAAGAACTCGAATTTGTTATGAGCCCAAAGACATGCAGGGATGCTAAAAGGGTCAATAAAAACACGATAACCATGGAAACAAAGCTTACAATCATCAGGAAATAAAACAAAGGCGTATGCATGGTTACCCCTTGCTAAGGAATACATATACAGTTGTAGCTATTCGAAGATCATGAAAATTACTAAAAAGCAGGAGGCAATGATAATCCTTGCAAGTGAGATTTATTTAAATCGGTATAAATCTTAATCTTATCTTCCCCACCCCCTCCATCTGCATCCAACCGCTGCTCCACTCGACCAGTCACAGCAAAATCAAATAAAAACGTTATTTTACTTAACATGTATATTTATTTAAAACATTACTTAAACACATCCACATATGTCACTTGCAAGTACTACATACTAAATATTATTTTGTTACTAATGTTTACTATGTATATACAATTTGAATAATTTGACCTGTAGTTTTGGGGCCTCAGAATGCATTAGCTAATGGATTTCCATCCCCCCCACTATACAGCAGTTTCACTTTATGATCGCCTTCTCAGAATTGATTGTCATATCCCGGGGTATTCTGCGCTTGATTTGCCAAAAGAACAACCATCTGATTGCTTCGCAGATATTGTTCAATGTTTTCGTTGCAGGTTCGTGACCATTACACGGACAGAAAAGAGCGATCTTTGCACACTATATACATTTATAGACGTATTAACTCTAGTTTCTCGTTTGTAAAGCCTTGAATCTATTTTGTATTACAGTGACAAAAAAAAAGAATTGAAATAACTGAAAAACAAATGAAAATGAGTATAATAGTTTCTCGGAGTGTCCCAGGATGTCAAACATATCATCGGAGTGTGCTAACAGGGTGTGTCATTGTCTGAATATCTGGCAACGTTTGCCGCAATTTGTCAAGGAGGAAAATATCAGGGAAAAAGGGAGCCACCGGCGTCCGATTGAGAACACAGACTTTTCTGGCGTGGATTCTCAAGGCCGTTTTCCAGATGACTGGCTCTGATTTATACGGCCCGGTCCGAACCCGTTTAATATTCCGGCTCGTTGTTGCCTGTGCTTGGCAACCCGCGTACACGCACATCCAGACAAACAAAACCATCATCTCCCTTTAGGGAGATACAATATAGCATTCTTTGTACATAATGATCTCCACGGCCGGCGAAAAAAGACAGGAAATATTCAATTTATGAGCAGGTTCCGTTCCTACGTTGGCGTTCTGACTCGAATTTCCGAGTAAGTTACCTTCAAAGATGGATTTTTTGCCAAAACACTTAAAAGACATAAAGTGGAGGAAAAAACATAAATAAGTCGCACTGGAGCGTAAATAACAATTTCTGTGGCTCACATTAGGATACGACTTGCTAAAGTGGCAAAAAAATATGCGATCGATCCTACAAGGAAGAAAACCAACTACTGAATCAAAAAGCTTGGTATAAAACCATACAAAAATTAGTTATCGTTTGAGAAATTTACGTCGTGGTGAAACTGGTTTGAAATCCTGAGACAGGCATGCGTAGAACTACTTGTACTGCCGCAACAAATGTGCCCGGCAAATAATATCTTGCTAGCGATAAGAAATCGTGGACAGGGAACAAGTGTCGTAAGTATGCGTTATAAAGCAACAGTTTCTTTTTTAATGTTTTTTTCCCTGATACCTTGGCATAACAATGTTCAAACATACGATATATTAAGAATAAAACTTACATAGTCATGGAATTGTATCAAGCGCAATCGTAGAACCACTCCTACTGCTGGAACATTATGTTCCAGACAAAAAAATACCGTGCTGGAGACAAAAAGGCAGATGAGAAGCAAGTTTAAATTAATATACGCCGTCAATAAACAGTTTATTCTATCAGGTTTTTAAAGACAACTGTAGCAAATGTATCATCTGAAATTGTTAAATTTACAATAAGATAATTGTATCTATTCATAAGTTTCAACGTATTTCTTAGTGTTAAACATATTAGTGTTGTAATAAAATTGTAAAGAAACATAACAAATAGAAATATATATATTTCTCTTATTATTTATTTATTATTATTTTAAATTACACCCCCAAAAAAATCACCTCTATGTGTCCGACAAATAATCAGTTGCTGGGGAAATAATGGCGTAGGATGAACGAGCATAGTAAGTATAAAAATCCTCCTGTGTGGGTTCAAATCGAGCTACCGGACTTCCTGTGCGGAGTTTGTATGTCCTCCCCGTGCTTGCGTGGGTTTCCTCCGGGCACTCCGGTTTCCTCCCACATTCGAAAGACATGCATTTCAGGTGTATTAGCCGGTCCAAATTGTCCCTAGGCGTGAGTGTGCGAGTGAGTTGTCTGTCCCTGTGTGCCCTGCGATTGGCTGGCAACCACTGCCTGATGATTGCTGGGATGGGCTCCAGCACCCCCGCGACCCTATTGAGGATAAGCGGTGCAGCTAATGAGATGAGATGAGATGAGATGAGACAATCAAACCAAAATTCTCTTGACCACTGAGATACACAAGTGACACAAAAAAAAGTCACACTGGAGTATAAACACCACTTTTTGGGGTTTTGTGACGATCCGGGTAATCTATTGAAAAAAAGGCTAAACTACTTTTTACGTAGAAAATGGACAAACATGAATTATATCCATCCAACAAAGAGGGAAATTGAGCTACAGAATGAAATCTTGATTTACATTTGTATAAAAATAAGTTTTAGTCGGAAAGATTCTCATAGCGGTTTAATATGGGCACACGTAGTACCACTCGTACTGCAGTAATGTATGTGTCCGACACAACGTATAAAATGTTCCGAAGGACAAAATGGCAGCCAAAGTATAATAAATCGTAAATTGAGGGCTTCTACTCTTCTGGGTTGTTTTTTTTTAGCAAGTACAAAAAGTTTCCTCTGAAATCATGTTAAATATACAAGTCAAAATTCTCTTGGCTATTGAGCACTACGCCAAACTCCCAAAACACCCTGAAAGATTAGAAGACTGTAAAAAGTCGATACAATCATGTGTTAGCTTTGCGCTGAGTGTCAAGTATTTGTTGAACCGTAATATTAAACATAACACCGAAAAGGAGACATGATATTGATACAGCGGGTAGATACAGCGCAGAGTGCGCGAATCCAAAGAAAATTCCTGAACCAGAACACAAAAGAACACTTTGGCAGTCCCACGTGAACTATTTTACATTCATAAAAACAATCCAACTATTGGAGACCTCCAGGATATGACCTGAAGGTGTTCCTTGGCAGGGATTGCAAAGTTAAATTGCCGTATAGCGGGGATAGAAACCCATGGTAATGCCTACTGAACTTGAACTCAGGTAAAAACATTGAAATAAAAAAATAAGGTATAGTAAGTCTTTCATTTTATGTAATATACTTCTTATTCAGGGATGTGGGCAACATTTTTCAAATCCCAGGCCACATTCGGTAAAAAAAAATAAAACAAAAAATAAAAAGGGCCAGGAGAAAAAAAGACATTACTTTGATTGTATCTATTGATTAGGTCTCAAATCCGATACCTTAGCTATACAAAAGACAATTTAGGTCCATCCAAATGTTCAGTAGCTCAGGAGGTAGAGCGCTCGTCTTGGGCTCGTTCGTGTTACATGTCGAAGTGTCCTTGGGTAAGACACTGTACCCCTAATACCCCCAATAAGCAGGTTAGCGTCTTATATGGCTGCAATACAAGGCCGCTATTGGGAAATGTGGAGCACATTGTAAAGCGCTTTGGCAAGTCATTGACTTGAAAAGCGCTATAGAAATGCAGATCATCATTATTACTATACAACATCAACAACAAATTACTTATTAATTATTATTAATAATTATTATTATTATTATATATGTATAGTGGTGAAGAAGTCGTAAAGAGGGGCCAAAAAACATGTTATTCCACGTGAAAACATTGCGAAGCGGGCTCACCGTATCCCGGGGGTCTACTGTATATGACTGAGCATAGCCAAACAAATGCAACTAATTCATATTCCATTAGCCAAAGAGTCTGTTCATCTCTAAGCTACAACTTTTACAAGTTTGGAAAATCTCCTCCCCCACTAACCTCAACTCCGTCTGCTTTTCAGTATTAACAATATTTTTCTGTGAATAATTTGAAAACTGTGTGAGCATTTAATGCAGTATGTGGTGTCTCTGGAAAGAAAACCACTCTCAGATCCCACAAGCAGCCTTCAAACCTCGTCCAAACAATACAAAGAACCCTGGCCAAAGTATACGCGGGAAACAAAGAGGGTGTCGGCGGCTTGCGCTTACCGTGGCGGTGACCAACGGACCGTGAAGCTGAGCGTAGAGTAGTGCTTCATTCACGTGGCCTCGTACACCCAGGAGGGCCAGCTCCAAACTGTGGTGGCCTACCATTGCTTGGGTCAGCTGTTCCAACAAATTGGTGTACTTCCGCCAAGGTTGGTCCAGTTCAGAAATGCTCGCCAAGCAACCTCTCATGACGTTGAGGCAATAACCCACACAAGGCTTGATGAGGGTCAAACCTCTACAGTGGGAGCAGTAGACCATCTTCACTAAACCCTTTAGGCAGTCTTTAGTCAGGACCATGTGCTCAGTGGCATTCAGAACCTCCAGCCCTTCGTCCAGGAACAGACCCAACTGCCGGCCCACGCTCAGAGCCTCTGACAGTTCCCTGGCCACAGCGGCCGGATGCGGACCGAAAGGGTTGACGTCCTGCCGGATCAGGCGCAGGCAGTCTGTGGTTTCGGAGTCCAGCGCCATGCCCGGGTTGATGAGTCGGGTGTAGACCAATGGGAAGAGGTTGTTGAAGAACTGGTGGATCGTTGTCTCCACAGAGACGTTGGCCCCACGGAGATAAAGGGAGAGCGAGGAGAAGAGTTCGTTGACATGGGGCAAGGCCTGATGGGATATCGGGGCGTAGGTCCCTTCTAGTAGAGAACTCAAGTGTCCTTGGGAAAAGGATAGCAGGTACTGGAACATGTCTAGGAATGAAATAAAAGACAAACTATTGAAATGTTTCTTCGTGATACAAACATGAATCCCAAAACTCAGTTAAGCTGCTTTAGTATCCAAAACTGTGCCAACTATCCTTTGAAATATAGTGAAGGAATATTCTTGCTTCTAGTAACTCTAAATATAAGCTAAAAGGGATAGAGAGGAATAACTATTCATGAAAACTAGTGAGTTTATTGCATCTGAAATCACTACAGTAGAACACTGGGTTACTGCGTCCCGAAACTTACGATGCTTTCACCTTACAATTTGGAGTGTTTTTCAACCCCTCGTGATGGCATTTTCCCCACCATGCAACATCAATAACTAAGTTTTCAGCAAGGTGAAGAATCCTGCAATGCTATTGATCAATGTCATGTAAAGATGCTGGTCTGCTATTGCTTTGCATCATGGCCTCATGAAGATTCTGATATACTATTGGCTGAACTCCCGAACACAATGCTCTCTCACTTTAATCAGATAAGAATCACATGCTGGACTATGTTAACAATGGGTCCCAAGACTTACAAAGATCCTAAAGAAAGAAGCACACTTAGGATAACCATGGAAACGCAACCGTGAGATAATAAACACATACAAACCTTCACTAAAAATTATAGCTGTAACCAATTGACCATCTGCACAATTGACTGATTTTTTCCCCTCTGTTGATCCGGAATGAAGTTTTCAATGAATTCAAAATCAAACAATGTAAAAAACAATTGAAAAATACAAACAAAAAAGGGCTGATGGGTAAACAGTTGATCTTGATCTTCTCCCTTTTACAGTCTTAACACTTTTCAAAATAATAGACTTAAAAAAACACTTTTTAAAAAATTATTAAGACTAATGTGATGGCAACAAAGCAACAAAATTTTCACTCCTTGCAAAATAAGTGATTTGTAGTCTACTCCTTTGCAACCACCCATTCATTTTACTGTAAACTGAAGTTACATCGTACCAGATGTATATAACATTTCATGTTTTTAACATTTATATTGTATTTAATTATGTTCATGTAGATTATAAATAAGTCATAAATGCCATATACATTTTTTTTTAAATTGATGTTTAATAAGTACAGTATATACAATTATAAGGTTTTTAACTGTGGTTACTGGGGGTTTGCAACACATTAGCTAATTAGAATAGGTTTGTATTCCCCACTATATGACATTTTCACCTTGCAATTTTAGAACAGATTAATGTCCCAGGGGTCTATTGTACTGGCTGTGTCTGTATATCTAGGCCTCTGGGGGCACTGTGGTGCCATCCATGCATTATGTCAGCACCTTAATTAAAAACTTAAGAAAGCTTTGACTTGAACTTTTCAACCTTTAATTCTTTCGTTTTTCCCGGTCTCTGTTATAGGTCTCGTAGAATTTTCTACATTTTTCAGGGAGCAATTTTGAGAGGGAGATTGGCGAGAACTAGGGAACCTCAATTAAAGAAGCTATCATTTGTTTTCGGACATTCATGGGCAAATCCTGTTTCGTGGGTGTTTCCTCTAGCTCTGGGTTTTAAAATATTTAAAATATTTTTTTTTTTCACAGACTTTAATTTTTTGTTTGTGTTTTACGTAATTAGGTCTTTCCTCAAGACATTAGCTTAAAAATATGGAGACAAAATAAGTTGGAGCCAACTTCCTGTTAGCATTTTAATGGGTTAGCATCAGCAGTAAGCTAACAATGTTTTACAAATCAGATTCCAAAGATAGGATGCCAGTACAAAAAAAAACATTATGTCAACGACTATGATATAATTCTATTAAAATATATAAAAAAATGAATTCCTAATTCACTAGCTTCCAAGCTTACTTACAATAATGCTAGATTTGTTCCGTTCAAACTTAGCGACCTTCGCAAACAAACCTTTTTCATTTTTCGAGGTCACGTTATTTGCTCACCCGTGGAAAATCTGTCTCCAATTAACTTCGCTTCCGTCTAAAATGACGAACCTAAACAATAAAGTCATTCATTTTTTTCCCTGTTAATTGGCAAGAGGATCAGCAAAGCTAACGACAATGCCAGCCCGAATTCTAATTAAACGTTTTCAGGTCCTTTTAGGCACTATTAATCACACATGGCAGCTCGTCAAAAGACAATATCAAAGCTCTTCCTCATTTATGGTGGCACGGTACAAAATGTTTGGGAGTTCTATAGGGGGGCCCGATTTTTGTTTTAGATTCAGTTTTAGATGCAGATTTTATACTAGGAAAATCATTTGTAATTGGTGGTACAGTTGTGACCAGGCCACAGGAAAACACATTCAAAGTAATTATTTGTGTATTTTGTGAAAAAAAGGGTGACTGAATTATTTGATTATGGATGAAAATAACACATTTTTCACCTTAAACATAATTATAGAGCGTCACATTGATTTCCAGACGGGTAACACAAAGATCTCGGGGTGAGAGATGCGCATCGTTGTGTCAATGTTGGCTGCGTTCCATCTCACTTGGCACAAAACACTGTATTTTCGCAAAATAAATGAAAAAAAATGAGATGCTTGACCCAGGCTTCTATTGTATCTTAGTGCTGTGCAATTACCTATAACTAATTGTGTTTATTACTTCTCGTTTGATAACTGTTAGTAGTGTAATGTATTGTTCTCTGGTCTTCGGATGTCTAGCTTCAAAGGTTTGGAGCTGGTTCAAAATGTGGCAGCGACTTTTGACGGATCCAAGATTTTTTGACCATATCGCTAAAATTTTAGCTAACTTGCACTCTCTCCCTATCCATATAAGATGTGACTTTAAGGTTCTGTTACTAACATACAAAAGTTTGAATGGCCTTGCCCCTTTTTATCACTCTGATTTGATTTCCCCTTTGTTCCTGCTCTGAGCCTCCGCTCGGAAAATGCTGGTCTACTTGTGACTGCAAGAGCCAAGAAGAAATCAGCAGGATTTGAGAACGTTTCTCATCCGCGTCCTGGTGCTGTGGAATGCTCTGCCTCCTGAGATAAGATCTGCACCTCAGTGGAAGTGTTTAAATTTAGACTTAAGACACACTTCTATTCCATAGCTTATGATTGATGCCGACTTCAAACTTTTGTTTTTTTTGTCTTTCACAGCCAAACTTTATATTTAACTGAAAATGATGATCTAAACAACCAATGATTTATAAAAGAAATTTTAAAAATAAACAGAGGTGCCTGAACGTTTTCTTAGGATTCTTATAAAAACAGTGCTTAGCGTTGGCTAGCTGCTCACACTGCTATCCATCAGCAGGTTAGCAGCACTAACTAGTTGGATCTACGTTGTCCAGCTATTAATTTTAATTGAAAAGTCGGTTTAATAGGTAACATTTGAAACGATCTATTTAAAAGCAGTTATATGTTTCTATAATTTTTATTGGTATCTCCCTTTCTTTTAGTCAAATGCAACAATACATTATACGTGTTATCAATATTCAAACCCTGTTATAAAAACAGTGCTTGGTGGTGGCTGGCACCTAACATTGTTATTGTTCAGCTTGTTAGTAGTGCTATTTAGTTTCACTGAAGTTTTGTAGCTGTTAATTTAATTTAAAAAGTCAGTTCATTAGGTCAAATTTAAAATTATTTATGTGAAAAGCAATATTTCTACAATTTTTCTAAAGTATCCCCAATCAATGCATTATACGTATTATTAATAGGTATACTCTTTTACAAAAACAGTGCTTATTGGTTAGTTGCCACCATTGCTTTGGCTCATCAGATTAGCAGCACTTGCTAGCTCCAATAGTTTTCCAGCTGTTGAATTAATTTAAAAAGTCAATTAAATAGGTAAAAAAACATTTTTGTTTATTTTGAAAAGCACCTTTTCCACAATGTTTCAATTGTATCTTCCAATCGTTTTTTTGTTTGTTTGTTTTTTAATTTAAAAGCAATGGTACATAAAAATGGACAGATAAACAAATAAATATTCTTGAAACATCTCTTTAATAAACGATTTAAAATATTTGCGTGGTGCTCGTGCTCCTATGAATGTTTGTTTTCGTTTTTTGGGGATTGGGATCCAGCCAATTTCCCACGGATGTAATAACTACTGCTGTTGAGGTCAAGGATATCACGATGGGAATCATGAGTACTGTTTACTAAGGGTGGGACAAAAATAGATTCATGTATGTATTGTGATTTTATTTTGGGCGATTTTCAAAATCAAGTTTCTATCATGAATCGATTTTTGTGAAGTCATATCCTGTATGTTAAAATGTAAGAACGCAAACGAAAGTGGAAGTCGTAGCTTACACTTGTGCGTTTTTGGTTTTTTTTTGTCATTGTTTTCTTTTTTACTGTCTTCAGGTCTTTTCCAACAGCTTTGAAGTCCACTGTTATTGAAACTACAATTAAACAATCCCCAGAAAGCTTATGTAATTATGGGTCAAGCCTACTGTTTCTTTCTAAAGTACTTGAAAAAGTTGTGGTACAGACGCTGAACTATTTTATATCTGAGAATAATCTTTTTGAATCCATGCAATCAGGATTCAGAGCTAATCACACTACTGAGACAGCCCTGGTTAAGGTAACCGATCATCTTCTACAGGCAATGGACTCTGACGCTACATCACTGTGGAATACTCTGCCCCTGAGATTCGATTCACCTCAGTGAAACTGTTTGAATCTAGGCTTAAAGAACACTTCTATTTCATATCTTGTGAATGACATATATTTCATGTTTACAATATCTGCATGTTATTTGTTATTGCAACATCCATTGCAGCCTAGGCATCCTGGAAGGGGAATTACCTCATGTGCAGTCCCTTCTCAAGGTTTCTTCATTTCCCTCATATTGAGGTTTTAGAGTTTTTCCTTTCCTTCATGTAGGTTTAAGATCAGGGGATGGTGTATTAATAGTCTGTAGTTTGCAATAGTCTGTGGTCTGTGGAGCCCTTCGTGACTCCTTATGATTAAAGGCTATACCAAAAAATATGACTTGACTTGACTTCATTTAGATTTAATTATCTTAGAGTGATAACTGTAAATAGGGTCATTAAAGGACCACTTTTTTGTTACGTTGACATTTCAGTACATGACATTCTGAGTCTGTAAATCTGTTGCTTTTTGTCGTAAAGTAGTTAGCACATTTGGCTAACATCCGAAAGGTCACCAGTTCCAAATATAGTGGATATATTTCTTGGCCTGGAGAGGGAAGGGCACCACCGGGCTGTACTTGCCCAAGACACACCACAGGAAATAGTGCCCCTACGACCCTAGTGGTTGAGGGACCCAATCGACCAAACCTGTTGCACAGGGTACATGTTATGTTCTTATTGTCTCGGTTGAAATAAATCTAAGCTTCTGGAATAACTGACACAGACTATGCCTTGTTTGAATATCATTCATGGTTTATTGTGCCAGGAGTGTATGATTTTGCTTGTTTTTCAGAAATTAAAATTAAACCGCAATCATCAATTATATCAAATTGCAATACTTGTAGAATCCCAATTATCGAGAATCGTAATACTAGTCGAATCGGAACTTTAGTATCATGATACAATCGAATCATGTTCAAGGCATATTGTCCCTCCCCTACTGTTGACTTGCACAGGATTTTCAGAATAAAAAAAAATATCTCAAAATTTATCCCACAATACGAAGCTTTCAACACTTTCATTTTATCTAATCAAACCATTATGACCGGGGAATCTATTTGTCCCGCTCTGTGGACAAATAAGGGATGAGGGGAGAGGGGAACAGCAAGCATTAACAAAGTCCAAACATAGACCGTCATTGTTCCAATCTCATGTCTGGTTTCATGCTGGATTTGAGGCACGATTGGCATTGCTCAGAAAACAAAAAGTTTATAGGATGACTTAATTTAATTTTATTTGACATTTACATTTTTTATCTGTGAGAAAAGTTAAACAGCCTGAGGCTAATTATGTTTGCTAACTAATGGCGAGTGGCAAGGGATGACGTGTGACACTTTAAACCAGACCTGGGCACTCCGGTCCTGGAGGGCCATACGTCTTGCCAGATTTTGAAGTTTGCTCTTCTTTAACTCAGGTGATACAAATTATAACCTCGTTAGCAAGCTAGCAAGTGCTCGTTAACGATACTGGTGATTGGAATCACCTGTATTGGATCAGAGAAACCTCAAAAATCATGCAGAACATACGGCCCTCCAGGACCGGATGTGCCCAGGTCTGCTTTAAACGTACCATGCAAGAATACTTTGATACGAAAATCATGTAATGTTTATTCTAAATTTGAAAAAAAAAAAAAAAGTTATTATTTGTTTTATTAGCGCTTGCAAAATAAGGAATGCTTATAAGCCAGAGTTGGTCTATTTAGACTATTGCATAATTGCAAAGAAGAATGCTTATAATGACAGTGTTGTTTGTATTTTGACAACGAGACGATTGCAAAGAAAAATGCTTTTTAGGCCAAAGTTGTTTTATTTTGACTACTTGTAAAGAAGAATGCTTTTAACGTCACGGTTCATTTATTTCATTTCTAGCCCCATTTTTTTATCAATACACACAATGTGCTCAAAAAAATAGTATCGATATGTATATCCTAAGCTGTTGTAGAAAGATGTAAACCTAAAGATTTTAGTATTAATACGTGAAATAAACATTTTCTAAAGTGTAAGTCTCGATACATATGCCAAACATTTTAGTATCAATACGTATACCCAAAATTGTTCGATCAATACGTAAAGCCAAAAGTGCATTGTCAGTACATGAACCAAACATTTTGGTATCAGAATGTGCAATCCTAAAAATTTCAGTATCAATTCATGTACTTGATGTTTTATTATCAATACACACAATACACAAAAAATTGAAGTATTAATACATTCAATATGTTTACCCTAAATTAGCAATCAATCAATATGCGCAGTATAACGTTATTGTTAGGATCAATACATATACCCACATTTTTTGTATCAATATGTCAACCAAAAATGTGAGTATCAATAGGTATACTAAAAAATGTATATGGTTTATTAACAGGGTTGGGTAGGGTTACTTTAACTGGATTACTTTCAATTACTTTTGGATTACTCCAATACCAAATATGCTAATAAAAGACAAAAGAAACTAAATATGAATAAAATTACTAAATTTTGTGCAGGCTTCGGGAGTAACGGAATACATGTTAACGGCAAAAATGATGTTGACAAGCTATTTGGATTTATTTTCATTTTGTTTCTGTCGCATTTTATGTTAGTTTTGCCAGAGATCAAAGAGATCAAAGCCAGGAGAGAAAGCTTACCACGTGTTGTGAGTCATCATTTTATTCATATTTAGTTTCTTTTGTCTTTTATTAGCATATTTGGTATTGGAGTAATCCAAAAAAAATTGAAAGTAATCCAGTTAAAGCAACCCTACCCAACCCTGTTTAATAAGCAAATATAAAAAGAAATACAGCGTGTCGTTTTAATGTCTGCATGTATTTTTATTCAAGAACGCGTATTTTTAAAAAAGGGAAATATTTTTTTGTCATGCATTGTCAGGGTATCATATTTAAACTGTCACGGCAGGTATAAAAAAATAAAACTAATCCTTTTCTAAATCGATGTGGCCCAAAGCTAAAATATTTTGCTCACCCCTGATCTAAACTGTTCCTTATTTTTTAAAGTTATTTAAAGGGACAATGTCTATTATTTAACCATTAGCAGTCGCTGTGTAGCGCAACGAAACGAGAAATAATTGTAAGAATGTCTCATCTCATCTCATTAGCCGTACCGCTTATCCTCAGTAGGGTCGCGGGGGGCTGGAGCCCATTCCAGCCATCTCCAGGCAGTGGGCAGGGGACACCCTGAACTGGTTGCCAGCCAATCGCAGGGCACACAGGGACAGACAACTCGTTCGCTCATTCACACCTAGGGACAATTTGGACCGGCCAATTCACCTGAAATGCATGTCTTTGGAATGTGGGAGGAAACCGGAGTGCCCAGAGGAAACCCACGCAAGCACGGGGAGAACATACAAACTCCGCACAGAAAGTCTGGAGCTGGATTTGAACCCACGACAGGTTCCCATGACATGAAATGTGCCGCACAAGCGCTAACCACTGCGCCGCCGTGCTGCCCTTGTAAGAATGTGTTAATATAAAATGCATAATGCCTCCAAGTGTTTTTTTGTTTCTTTCCATCATATATATGTTTAGTGGATCATTTTTTTTCGCTATCCGCTAATAACGACAGCGGTAATCCGGAGAGCATTCCACGTGTCCTTTTAGTGGGCAGCCGGGAGTCCCCATGTGTCAGACATATTAGTGCAGCTGTCCACATTCACCGTTGTTATCTTTCTGTCTACGTACTGAGACACATAAAAGCGCGCACACAACACACAAAAAGTGGGCAGTTATTAGTATACAATTCTCACAACCGGATATTCTGTCAACAGACAAAAACAAGGACAGGGGGCGAGTTATGCAAACCTTTCTAAAATCATAGGAGGGAGGGGGTGTACACCCCCACGTAGGGGTAGGATGGGGGGTTTGCTAGCGCAGTTGCTACTCTTCCTTTATGTGCAGGCATGCTTTTAAGTTGACATCACGTCCCAGAAGTGTTGAGCGTAGCATGCTCTGAACAAACATTTAGATATAGATGGTAAAGCTAGTATTTGTAGTTGAAAAAGCTAGTTCTATCTGTAGAAAAGGACATTCGTTTTCATCATCGGGGGCGGCAGTGGCTCAGGAGGTAGAGCGCTCGTCTTGGGATCAAGAGATCGCAGTTTGAATCCCGGCTCCTCCGTGTTACATGTCAAAGTGTCCTTGGGTAAGACACTGAACCCCTAATACCCCCAATAAGCAGGTTAGCGCCTTACATGGCTGCTTGGCCGCTAGTGGGAAATGTGAAGCACACTGTAAAGCGCTTTGGGAAGTCATTTCATTTAATCTATGCTAGTTTTCAGCGTCAAAAAAGATAGAGCTAGTTTTTGCTTTAGAAGTACACAAGTTCAGTTTCCAAACTAGGTTAATATGAGGCTAGTTTCTGGCGCAGAATATAAAATGATAATCTGCATATATATAGCGCTTTTCAAGTCAAGACTTCCCAAAGCGCTTTACAGTGTGCTTCACATTTACCAATAGCGGCCGTGCAGCCATGTAAGGCGCTAACCTGCATATTGGGGGTATTAGGGGTTCAGTGTCTTTCCCAGGGACACTTCGACGTGTAACACGGAGGAGCCGGGAAACGAACCTGCGATCTCATGATCCCAAGACGAGCTCTCTACCTCCTGAGCCACTGCTGGATTTTGGGAGGTTCAAGGCACAACTTTTGCCATTCTGCCTACCAAAAATGAGCAGTACGATTTATCCTCGATCACATGCTGCTGAGAGCGTTAACCGGCAGAGCGCACTTTTGTTGGGCCTGAAAACTTTTTCATCTGTGGTTTTCGCCTGAATGAACTGCACTCGAGCAGTCTTGATCCATTGTCCACAATCACATATTGCTGCAAGCATGGACCGGCAGAGAAAGCATTGATCGGGGGCCTGCCGTTCTAGCTGGCCTAAAATGAAATTACTTTTTTAGGTTGGGGCTGATGAAACGTGCCATTGTGGCCAGCCAAAAATTAACTGCACTGTATTGGTTGTGATCCATTATCCTCAGCTGAGTTTTCAATTCGAGCCACGACTCCTGTCATCCATAAACCACAGTCGACTATTGATTATTACAGGGGCTGAGAGCGAAAATGTGTGTTAGGCTTGGTGGCTCTTTTTTCCCTCCCTTTTCACCTAAAATGAATAGTTTCCGTGTGTCTGTAATCCATGATCCCAAGTGGACTATTGCTGAGATCGACAGTGAAGAGAGCAATTTTTTGTCATGCATGATGGCTTTTTCCCCCCCCGTTCTTTGCCCCTAAAATGAACATCCCCGCAAGGCTGCGATCCATTATTCCTGGTCGATTATTACTGTGAGTGGGGGCTTGGTGAGTGCTTTTCATAATGAGAGGGCTTCTTTGCGGATTGTTGCATATCATGGCGGGTTTTAGTCCCCATTAACTACAATAAACGAGGGATAGCGGTATAATATAATCATATGGAATATAACTCATATGTAAATAAAATTTACAGATGCCCCCTAAAAAATAAACCAAGAAAAACTAACATTTCAAGAGGATTTTTGAATACAGTGGAGGAGCAACAGCAACTGTTCTTTATCAAGCGCTCTCTCGCTGACTCGGCGCCTCGACTGCGATAAATCAAACAAGGGTTGCGGTTTTCTTTACTGGGAAACACAGTGAGAACAAAACACCCAAAAAAAACAAAACCAGGCCGGCTTCGAAAGGCTCCGCCACAGAATTCAGTTTTACCTCACGCATTGCTGGCGAGCGAGCGTCATTATTCTGTCAAATTCTCCAATTAGAAAACCGCTTGAAGTTATGCATGAAAGAATGACTTCCAAGGTTCGAAGAATTCCAGTTTTGAGCGCCGGAATTTACTTGGCGGGAAAGTAGTCATTTACTGGTAAGGGACACATAAGTTTTGCCTTCAAGCAGTCGGGTTAGTTTATAATTGATAAAGACTGATGATTTGTGGTGATTTCCAGATAGATACGTATTGAAAATATCAATAAAACATTCAAAATGTGTCCGTATATTTGATTTGAAAACTTACATATATGAAAAAGGTTTCTTCCAGATTGGGCAGAGAGCAGCTGATGATTTTCTGGGCTGTGTTGAAGACTTTTTAAGGTTTAACCTTCACTTTTCAGCCAAATACACTTTTTAGACATAACTTTGGCATCTTCTTAACATATTTTCATCGCTTTTCGAAAAGGGTTTGCTGGGCGGATGATTTTCAACCTAAAATAATCACGTTTTTAATGAAGATGCAGACGCTATTTTCGAAGGAGTCAAGTTTTGTTTTTGTTTTTTTACATACACGAACATGGATCATTTTTGCCGTGGAAAATTAGTTTTTGATGATATGGGAGACAGAAATTTGTTTTTGACACAGAAGAACATTTAAGATGTAAAAAAAATGACACCAGTTTTCCACTATGCTAGTTTTCAACATAGAAGAAAACAATACTGTTTTATGGCGTAGATGGAGCCAATGCTATTTTTTTGACATACACAAATACCAATAGTTTTTTCCTGTGAAAGATGACAATCGTTTTTTTACATTAATTAAGCCATTAGTTTGGGACAAAGAAAACGTATTGCCATAGAAGAGGACATTAGTTATCCACAATCCTAGTTTTTAAGGTAAAGGACAAAAATGAGTTTTTGGCGTAGAAGTAGACGACTCTAGTTTCCAACGACGACAAATACAAAAGTTTTGGACACAGAAAAAGTATTTGATTTCGAAGAAGCTAGTTTTAGCCGTAGAAAGGAACATTAGTTTTCCGCTATGCTAGTTTTCAAGGTAAAGGAAGCCTATGATCGTTTTTGGCGAAGAAGAAGACAACTCTAGTTTCAAACAATAATGAATAAAAAACTACTTTTCGGCACAGAAAAAGACAACATTTTCCACACAAGAGAAGCTAATATTTGCTGTGAAAAAGAACACTGTTTTTTGACGTTAGGGGAGACAATAGTTTTAGACACAGAAAAAGACGGGATTTGATGTAGGAGAAGCTTGGCACTTTTTCTAAAATATTAAGTTTAAGGTAAAAAAAGGACAGTGCTAATTTATGGCGTAGAAGTAGAACACTCTATTTTTAAGATGGAAATAGGCACAGAAAAAGCCATACGTGTCCACTTAAAAGAAGCTGTTTTTTGGCATAGAAAATGACACTTGTTTTCCATAATGTTACTTCTTAACCTCCTTGAATACAATGCTATTACCAATGCAGAAGATGATGGAGCTAGATTACAGCATGCTTAAAGCACAACATAGAAGCTAATTAACTGCGTAGAAGTAGATAATTCTTGTAAGAAAGAATAAGAAAATAGTTTCTGGCTCATAGAATGACTGTTTTTAATGTAAAGTAAGCCAGTAGACGCTTGTTTTCTACAGAATTGAAAAAAAAAAGGTTCGTTTTTAGTTTGAAGAAGACAACACTAATACTTAAATACCTGAGCTATTTTTTGGCGGTGAAGAATACCCTTTTTTCCATGAAAGAAGAAGATAACAGCAGTACTTGATGTTGGAAAGGAAGCAAAATTTCCAGATAGAAGTAGACGCTAGTTTTCTAGAAAGGAGAAGACAAAACTAGCTGTCAGCGTGGAATAAGACGATGCTAATACTCAAAGAGAAGGAGCTAGATTTGGGTATGGAAAATAATACTATGTCCACTTTTAAAGAGAATACTCTAGTTTTCCATGAAAGAGGATAACACCAGTATTAAATGTTGAAGAGGAAGCAAATTTTTCTGCATAGTTTACTACAAAAGAGGAGACAAGGCTAGTTTTCAGCAAAGAAGAAGAAAACACTATCATTTGATGCAGAAAGAGCTAGTTTTCGACGTAGAACATGATACGAGTTCTTGATTTTAAGAGTGACTACTTTCGTCTTCAACGAAAGACAAAAATAACGACTGTATTTGATGTTGGATAGGAAGCTAGTTTTCCGTACGGAAGTAGACGAAGATCCTTTTCTACAAAGGAGACGACAATGCTAGTTTACACCATAGAAGAAGTTTCTGTCAGGCAAGGCGATGACGCACGCTCGTATCACGACTGCTGTTGCACAGAAGTTTATTCAAAAAAGGTAAATACATACAAATCTACCAGTTAAAAAAATGTAAATGAATACATAGAAATGAAAAATATCTTATTATATACTGTAGCAGTATCTATCCTTGTGGAAAGGCAGCAAATATGAAGGCGGGCCAGAAGTCATAAAAGTCAACTTCCCCTCAACATTCTGTTTCGCACTGCTGAACTGTCATTATGGGATATTATCAAAGGTTAAGATTTTTTTTTTTTTACTCTGATTCAAGCCAGAAGTATCGTGTTACTCTGCTTTTGCAACACGGCGGTCTTAGACATTTTTCGGTATTGTGAAAGATGAGTGCAAGCATGTGTGAGTCCAACTGAGCGAGAGAGAAAAAAAAAACTTATTTGGGGGGGATTGAGACAACGCGGGTGTGTGTAATTTGGTTTCGTAAAATTAAAAACTGCCATAATAATATTTTTAAATCAGCGACTGTTGATCCGTTCATGTACATCGGACCCCCGATACAACATTAATCCATTCTGAGGTGGGGCTTGTGAGGTGAAATTGTTGTTTAGTGGGGAAAGAAACCTGTGGTAATTACCAAAATATTAAATAACACTCTGGATTAACATACTGTGTCCCTTGTTTATCGCGTTTAATAAGAACCAGAATCCCCCCGCCATACTCCAAAATCTGCAAAGTAGCATCCCCCCCCCCATTTTGATTGCTCACATCAATAGATAGATAGATAGATAGATAGATAATTTATTCATCCCCTAAGGGAAATTCACATTTCCAGCAGCATCCCTGAGCTGAGAACAGTACAATAATAAAGCCAAAAGAATACAATATACAAATACCCAGTGTGACGTGCAAATGCCCACTATAGCGTGTTATATAGAGTAACTAAATAGTGCTACACAGAATACATATTGCAGTAAGATTCGGTAATATCCAATGTAGGTGGTGTGGTTTAATGTGGGCCTTTACTCTGCCGGGTGGAGTTAAAGAGCCTCATGAGGAAGAAAAGATCTCTTCAGTCTGTCCGTAGAGATCTTTAGTTCAATAGTTCATGGGGATAATGGATCATGGCTGCAAGAGGTCTGTTTATTTTAGGTGTAAAGGAAAAAAGAGCCGTCACGCATGAAATAAGTTTGTTCTCTCAGCCCCTGCTCTCAGAAATAGAATAAATGGGGATAAAGGATCGCGACCAAATAAGTGCAGTTAAGGCAAATTCAGTAATGGCAAAGAAAGAGCCATCAGGCCCGACAAAGGGCTCTCTGCCAGCCCCCGCTCACAGACATATGTGAAATAATAGATAATAGCCATGCGCATTAATTCGTTTTTGGGCGCAAAGATTGGAGAAAAAAGCTGCCACGCACGACAGGAATTTGTCTTCTTGGCCTCTGCTTTCAGCCATAGTCGACAGGGATAATGGATCACTGAAGATTACATTTCATTATAGGCGGGCCAAAACAACAGGATTCACTGGGCCGAACTGAAAAAATGTGTTTTGATGGCTCTTGCTCTCAGCCATAGTTGACTGGGGATAATGGATCAGGGCCACAACTGTGTATTGCCTTTTAGGCGGGCCAGCACAGCACCCCTCTCAACAAAAGTGAAGTTCATTTTGGGAAGAAACAATGACAAAAAATCCGCCAGGCCCAGAGCACTCTCCTTGTCCTTGCTCACAGCAATATGAGATTTGGAAAAGGGATCACAAACAGATAAGTGCAGTTTGTTTTTTAGTGGACAAAACAGCAAAAAAAAAGCCGTGAGGCCCAACAAAAATGCAGTCTGCCAGCAATATGTGATCTGGGATAATGAGTTGCAGCCGCACGAGTGTGTTCACTATTTGGTGGGCAGAACGACAAAAAGAAGCTGCCAAGCCAAATACAAATGTACTATGCCGGTCCTCACTCGCATAAAATTTGAGATCAGGGATAGTGGATTGGGGCCACACGAGTGCAGGACAAAATGGCAATAAAAAGCCACGATGTCGACAGAAGTGCGTTCTGCTGGGCCCCACTCATAGCAATATGGAACCAGGGATAATGAAAAGCGGAATCTCTTTCAACCCGTGATTCACTGACGCCCCAAAAGTACGATACAGATTTCAGTACACGGCAAAAATTGAGTTTAGTCAATAACATATTGGTATCTTCATGACACCATAACCAATAGCAGACAAGCATCTTTTATGACGTTGACCAATAGCTGAAAGGCATACGGAAAACATAATTCCTTATGCGCATGAACAGCAAAAAGTAAGAATTTTGGTACGTTTTTGGACACCAAAGGAATTGGTTGTTGATGCCGTAGGGAGGAGAAAATGCCTAAAAAAAAACAATTCCGTTTTTTTATTCTTTAAGCGGGGAAGGGCTCCTCTTTTGGTGCCTGTTTTGAATTAAAGCTTTTCCATAGATAGAACTGTCATTGTGTGTTAGCGAGGCTTTCATTCACTAGCTTGGAACGGGCAGAGCATCCTGATGTTGGACGCTTCGGAATCTTTTTCAAGGCTAAATGAAAACAAAAGTCATGTTATTGCTTTTTAATCCATTGACCACGTATGAAAACGTTGGGACATTACACCCACGTAGAAAACGTTTGATCGCAAGTGACAAGCGAATGGCAGCCAGCCACTTGGCCGCTAACTGTTAGCGGCTAGCTTAGGAGGGCAGTCCAACTCCTTCTTAGTCAAACATATGAAATACTGTTTTGAAAAAAAAAACATGGATTATCTCCATGCTGAAAGCAGATTGTATGACATGGCAAATCTGCCTCTCATATACACATATATATATATATATATATATATATATATATATATATATATATATATATATATATATATATATATATATATACAATATTTTAAGCTTAAATTTCAGGTTACTTAAAGTTTAAATAATAATACATGATTGATGACTATTAAATTATGTTAAAAAGATATGTCTACAATGCAAAATGCTTCATTGATTATTCACTAAACATGAATACATTTTAAACACATATTTGGTATATTGATTAGTTTATATAATATTAGACAATATCGTGTAGTAAAATGTACTTTAGAACAATAGCACTAAAACAGCGTGACAAAATGTAGTATTAATTAAATATATAAATAGTTTTAATCCTGTATTTTCCTACTAATTTACAAATGTATTTTAAATAATAACAATGTTGTTTTTTAATTAATAATTAATTGAATAAAATTCTATCCAACTTCCTATCAAGTCTAACAATCTTCTCAGTCCTTGCTGAAGAAAAGCAACCCCAGTCCATGATGCAGCCACCCCCATGTTTGACAGTGTGGAAGGGTGATGTGCAGTGTTACCCTAATGCCCTTTGCATTCAGCCCAAAAAGCTCCATTTTGGTCTCATCTGACACCATGTTATTTGTGTCTCCCATGTGGCTTCTTGCAAACATGATATTCTTTTAGAAAGGGCATTCTTTTTCCTAAAGGGCAGTTTTATGCAGAGTTACGCCTTATGCAGAGATTCTCCCGCCTCGGTTGTGTATGCCTGCAGTTCATCCAATGTGATCATGGGCTTCTTGATTACTCATTAGTTTACTACTTGTTTGGGCCGAAAGTTTAGAGGAACAGCAAGGTCTTGGTAGGTTTACAGCAGTTAATGCTCTCTCCCTTTTTTATACAATTGCTCGCAAAGTGCTCGGGGAGATATGTAAATGTTGCAAAATTAGTCATTTCGGTCAATTTTGGATCATTCAGGGAACTTCTGGAGTCAGGTGGCTGAACTGAGAGGACACTGGGCCGATATTTTTGAGACTTTTTTCAGTTGTTTTTGTTGTAAATATATTATAGAATGTTGAATACATTTGCTTTTGATTTTACTATCGGGTCTCACATGTAAATGATTCTTGGAAAGAATTTTCAGTTTGTTAGCTTTAGGGTTGAAGCCTGTAATATGGCAATTTTACAATAACGTTTTCTGGGGGGGGCAATACTTTCCCTAAGCACTGTATCTGAATTCATATTGTATTATAGTATAGAGTTGAATATAACATTATAATAGTTGAACGAATAGTTGTATATGGTGTGTGGTTTAATATAGTATTTTAAAAACTGTATACTTTGAGATACAGTATATACGTTGCAGCTACCATTCTCCGGTTATTAACACATGCTCCTGCATTCTAAATAAAATGAAACCCCGTGTGTTTCTATATAGGATTGCAAGTGGGTAGCGGTGCGATAACGAGGTAGGAAACGCCGTGGAGCCGAACGCCATTCCGATCTCGGCCGAGCGACGCCATTGGTCGGCGTCTTCTCAGGAGAGAATGGATCTTAATTCTGTCACCGGTTTCAGTTTCAGGCGGGTCAGCGCACACATTTGCTGCATAGCGACATGTGTGTGGATTACATGGGCCTCGTTTTAATTAGTAGAAGTTACCGGGCAGTGAAACATCTTGAGTTTCGAGCGAGAGCGGCGATGTCATACAATCTCAGAGGGCCCGTCACCTTACGGCAAATGGTTTAATGGTGATAAACTATTAATAAGACAGAGAATCGATTCGGTGAAGAGACATTTTCAGTGGCTAAAGCAGCCGGGCGGTAAAACATTTAACACCAAGATTTTCAAGGACATTAAAAGGTTCAACAACTAATCCATCTTGAAATCATCATTTTTTTTTTCCTTGCATATACTGTAGACCCCCGGGTTACAGTGATCCCACCTTACAATGTTTTCACTTTATAGTGTGTAATAAAATGCTGTCCCCACTATACAACATTACAAACTAAACATTTCATGTGTCCAAAAATCAGAACTTTCCAGTGTTTATGCATATGACCAGTAAAATGTCCCTGGTCAAGAGCACATACAATTCTGGTCCACTGCATCATTAACATGTTGATATACTATTGACTGAAGTACTTCCCACAATGCCTTTCTCTCTTTATTCAATTCAAAACCTCAAGTGCTCCGTTAAAAGTTTACAAATCGCCGATACAGTACTGTAGTGTACTGTGTTTATTCACTCTGGGTCTTTACCTAGGGGCTTGCAATGATGCTAAAGGGAGAGGCAAAAACATGATATCAATGGAAACAAAGCTTGAGACGATCAAGAAATGCAAAGAAGGCACATACGTTTCTAACCTTTCTAGCGACTATGGCCATAAGCTAAATGATGATCGGGACAATTTTTAAGAACAAGGAGGCAATTAAAGCAAATACATATATTAGGGGAATGATAATCTATGCAAGTGTAAACTTTAGAATGATTTTTCTATTCCACTCCACCGGCTCATAATAATAATAATAATAATAATTTCCTTGTATTGTCATTCTGTGTAACAATGTACACAGAACGAAATGTCGATTGCACCTGACCCGTTGTAGCGAGCCGATGCAGCCGCAGCCAACAGAGGGCGCCGCCGACCACTTTTTAAGTCTTAGGAATGACTCATGTCACAAATGGTTAAAAAAATATATTTTTACTTTACTTTTATATTAATTTATAATATAATTTAATCATAAACATGTATATTACACATAATTAATAATAGCGGCGTTGCCACGAGCGGCTGCCTTTTCCAGCAGCTGCCCTGTTGTTTTATTGTCTGCTCCTATCTTCGGTGTTTTTTCTTCCCGTTTTGACAACTACACTATGGATTACTTCTATCCTATGGACATGGGTTTTAACGCACAAGAAATGCGTTTATTCAAGGAATTCCAACTCCTTGCCCTGAAGATTTCTCGTGCCGGCGTGATGAAGGGGCCTAAGGTGGAGGAAAAGCCGGAGCTAGCGAAGCGGCTAGCGGCGTTATAAGTCTTCGGTACCATCCGTAATCATGGTAAATGCGAACTCACGACCAAATAAGATCATCGAGTGCTGGTGGAAAACATCGAAGCGCACAGGGAGCGCAGTTGCTGTGTTTGGCGGAAACGTGGCTCACGTTTAGCATTCCGGACGCTAACGTGTAGCCACCCGGAGCTACCCGGAGCAATCCGGCTTCAACGCCGCTAAACAGACACGAAAACCGGGGAGAATCGGAGAGGAGGCGGACTTGCTAACACGAGGTGGTGTATCCCTGGATTTTCACAAAGAAAAGTTTTCCATCTGCCGCAGGGATGTCGAAATTTTGGACTGGCGTGACGTCATCCACTTCGCTACAAGCACCCCTAGGGCATCATGTTAATCTGTTAATTAACAACAGGGTAGACTGCTGGAAGTGTGAATTTCCCTACGGGGATGAATAAAGTATCTATCTATCTATCTATCTATCTATCTATCTATCTATCTATCTAATTAGAACTTTTTCAATGTTTTCATTTTTGGATCGTCTTAGCTAATTATCATACGTTTCTATGTCCTGCTATAGAAGACAGGAATTGAAATGACCGAATTTCAGAGTTTCCCCAGATTAATTGATTAAATGACAAATTAAAGGCAGATTATATAAATGATAAAATAATTGTTTGTTGTGCAATGTTTACACTTTTTCAGTTTTAAAATAGAAGTTTTAGAACACATTAATGCATTTTACAACATCACAAATTTTCACAGTGATTTAAAAAAAAGTAACCTTGGATTATTAAAATTAAAAAAGAAATTTGGGTTGCATAATATTCATGCTTTTTGAGTTTGAAATTACATTAGTTTCAGAACACACCAAATACGATTACGTCATTTCTAATTTCCCCCGGATTAATTGATTGGGGACAAATTAATTGAAACATAATTAATCATTTGTTAGGATGACAAACAATAAAACAACCTACGAGCAGACATGAGTAAAACGGGTAGACAGGGAGACTGAGGAGAGAGCTGGCGGGCGGTGCCAGGCATGTCTAAATTCCTCAACGCGCCAAGAGCTTTCTATTCTGAAGGCCGGCACGGAGGGCGTGGGTCAGGGGGGGCTGTTGACAGACCAACAGACAGCAGCCCTGCTCTTAAGCATTCATGAAAAAATGTATATGCAGACATCTATGTGTTATATTTAATAATATGTGTTTGTAAACAGACATTTACATCAAATTTGATAAATATACTTCTCTAATCATAAAACAATAACATAATCAAAATAGAAAAAGTGTTACAGGGACAGTGTGTAATACTTGACCACTAGATGTCGCTGCATTGTGTAATGAAACCAAAAAGGAAAAATACACACTACAGAGACTCAAAATGACGGAAAAAAAAACCCAGAGTTTTTCCTTCTTGTTTAATTTTCCAGGCTATAAATAAAATAAAAAACTAGGAGGGAGAAAGGAAAAAATAGGGACAGGAAAAACAGAAAAGAAAACCGGAAAAGAGAAAGAAGACAGAAAAAGGAGATATAAAAGAAAAGTGAAAAAAAACAGAAAACTGGGATAAATAAGAAATAACAAGATAATAAATGAAAGAAACAAGAGTAGAAAGATGAAAAATGGTAAAAAGAAAGAGAGAGTAAAACATTACAGAATAAGAAGACAAAGAAAGGGCAAATCAATAAAAAAGATGAGAAATGAAAAAAAAACTGAAAGAAAACAGAAGGAATATGACAAGAAAAAGGCAAAAAAAAACAAATGGTAGAAAAAAAGAGGGGTACCCGCAGCAACAAGATGGCCGACAAATATGTCAGCGCCCTGTAGGTGATCCTTATGTCAAATAAATACAGTTGTATAGTTAGTTACAAATTCAATTTGTTTTGGTAGTAGCTTCGTAAGTTGAGACGCATTTTGAATGTAAATGTACTAATCCATTCCAAGCCCCGCAAGAGTCTGATGTTTTGTTTTTAATAAATCCTAAAAGAGCATAACAACATGAAATAAATGTATGTTAAATTTAGATTACTGACATAAAACGAGAGGCACATAATGGTAAGAAAAGAAAAAATGAAATAATAAAAATATTAATTTAGCCTTTTGCCTCGCATTTCTTAAATAAACTGATCCTATGAGGTCTGCTTTTACTGGCTTTTGACAATCCACTGGGCAGATTTCAAGCGATAGCCAGTTTGTTTACGTTCAGGAAACTCTGGGAGCGGCTAATAGCAGCATGTACTGTACTGTGTTTTTGACTATAGGTCCTGAAAAACCTTTGTAACTAGAGGCAATATTTTCCCATTCTGGTATTTGATAACCTAAAACCTTCGTATGTATAGACATTTGTAAGTAGAGGTACCACTGTACACATTTCTCCACCTACGAGTATTTAACATAATGCACATTTGTCAGGACCAGAACAGAGACAGGACCCACTTGCGTTACGTTTCTCTCAGTTTTATTGGAAGAAAGGAAAGGATTGCACCCACGATCCCGTGATCGCTGGCCGCGGGAAGTAGGTCGCTCTGAACGCGGAAGTGGGACTTCCGTGGCAAGCGATAGCGGTGTCAAATGGGTCAGTAGCCGGGACAGGAGAGCATAAAAGGTGGTCGGGAGAGGAGAGTAGACGTGGTCAGGAACCAAAGAACGTGTCATAGCCGGGGAACAGACAGGAGCAAAAACAGGTAGTTTACTTTTTTAATTGTATTTGTTTTAACGTTGTTTATTTATTTTTATTAAATACGTTATATGAATCAGGGTCGAAAAAAGCTTGCCTAGAGTAAACTGAGGTTTGCAGACGGACTGACAACTGGTGACAGAAAGTAGTGGGTTTAAATAGTGACAGGGAGCCAATCAGAGTCCGAGGCAGTTGGCGCCAAATGAGCGGGCACAGGAGATCCACATCAGTAATCATGACAACATTTATATAATAGTTTAGATACATTTGCTTATGTTTCAAATCAATATTGTTTTCTTTGAAATCAATAATGTTTTGTCTGTTTTTTTACCATTAGGATGCGCTAAATAATACAGACAGTCCCTTTATGGTGCTCTGAGCTATCTGTGGACCAGGTAGAGCTAGGCAGACGTGCTACATGTTACATGAC
This sequence comes from Urocampus carinirostris, assembly GCF_059441175.1. NCBI lineage: Eukaryota > Metazoa > Chordata > Actinopteri > Syngnathiformes > Syngnathidae > Urocampus > Urocampus carinirostris. Next base: position 56,374,298 of record NC_142349.1, on the reverse strand, counting down.
AGTGGCTGGAGCTACCTATTGTTGATTGTACGCATGGAACAGTCCTCAGGTTAACTAAAAGAATAAACCCATTACAAAAGAAACACAAGCCAATGGGACAGCAACAAGCCAGCTTCTGCATTAGTTTATACAGGCCCGCTACCTATAAATTGTACCTCTATACTTCTGGCGTATACAAACAAGGTTTCTATCAAGACTTCTTAATTATACGATAGCGCTTAATCGGCCATCAAAAGGCCGTCGGTGGTCTGCTGAGACCAGCGTCAATAGTTTAAGGCCATAAAGCACCGAAAGGTCGGCAGTCGACTCCGGCGCCGGGACCCTCGCCACAAAAGCGAAGGAAACAAAAGACCTGGAACATACCACTATGCTCTGTCCTCTACTAAAGTGCTACAACGGCAAGCTCAATTTAATTACTTTGCGGTTTTGCACTGGGTAGATTATACCGAAATGGATAGAGGGATAGTGAGATGGAGATAGAGAAAGATAAAAAGCAATAGAGAGCTATTTAGATAGAGAAGAAAAGATAGAGGTAGAAATTGGTAAAGATATCAAAGGAGAGAGAGAAAGAGAGGGAAAAAGAGAGAGAGAGAGAGAGAGAGAACAAGAAAGAGATTGAGAGAGAGAGAGAGAGAGAGATGGAAGAATAGAGATAAAGAGACAGAGTGCTAGAGTGAGACAGTCAGACACATATAGAGGAAGAGAAAGAGAAAGCGGTAGAGACAGAAATGGGAGAGAAAAAGAGAGGGATGGAGAAAGACAGAAGGAGAGAATTGGAAGAAAGAGGGAAAGACAGACAGACAGACAGACAGACAAGTCCTCACTCTCAGCAAGACAACTGGGTTTGATGGATCACAGCCACAACTGTGCAGTGCATTTGAGGCAAACCACAATAGCACACTACAGCAGGCTGAACCCCCCACCCAAAAAAATACGGCCTGTGATCGTGCATCCAGTATCCGACGTACGGGAAAAAAATCCAAGTTACGAGAATTTACAGACGCTACCACTAGAGGGCCAAGTGCTCCAAACCGCTAACTGCTAGCATCAACTCGTCAAAGTTAGCTCGTTTGTTTCCCGCCATACAGACCAAATCTTGCAATCTTCTGTTTAGGGTTTATCTTGATTTTTCGTGCCCCCTCACTCCTCCACCACCATGCATACACCTCTGTTAGCCCCCATCTTTCCATGGTAAGAGTTCATAATTAATTTATATTTCGTCACTATCATCTTTCTTATTACTGTATTTTTATGTTCAATAACTAATTGAATGTGTATTTTACAAACCAGGAAGATTTGTTTGACACATATTCAACGTTAACTTGGATGATTTGGTGATGACAGGAACGGATCAATTGATATTTCAATTATTTCTAATGGGGAGAATTGGTTCAAGACATGAGAAATTCTACATCCGATCCGGGAACAAAGTAATCTAATGTAGAGGGACCAAGGTATACATGAAAACACAAACCTAGCCGACTCTCGACTGAAGCATCTTCATATATCGTTCCACCTCCTCAAGGACCTCACACAGACATTCCTTCCAGTTTGCGACCAGGCACTCCGATAACTTCATGCTCAATTTCAGTTCAGCTTTAAATAATCTCCAAAATATCCAATCGAAGCGCTGAGATTTATGATGTTCGATTCGGTGCGAAATCAAAACAGCTGCCAGCGGTTTATCTTTCCAACCAGTGAGTCATTGCGGCACAAATTTGATCAGTACAACATGGAAGAAAACCATTCCGAGATGAAAGAGGATCGTAAAGAACAACTGAAGCAGGTGTGGCTCTTGTCTGCCATTTTTCCGATCACCGATATATATATATATATTTTTTTTTTTTTTCAAAGTGCATGCCATTATATGTAGGGTGTGGCATTTTACAAAAAAATGCATTTTATTATGACCTAGCTTTCCGGTGCTTCACGCAAATTACGAAGTGCTTGAGAGGTGACACGACCAAATGGGGTCACTTCTTCTGTAAAAAAATAAAAATACCGTAAATTCCGGACTATAAGCCGCTACTTTTTTCCTAAACGTTCAACCCTGCGGCTTATTCAGTGGTGCGTCCAATTTATGTAATTTTTCTAACGGCCGCCAGCGGCACTCGAGTACAAAAGGTAAGATTTAGACCGATGGAATATATGCGCCGAGGAAGACTGCAACTTCTTGGCTTGTGCATACAGTAAATTAAATTAGCGTAAACATCCCCTCATCATGCAAAATGCAAAAAGAAGCCGCAGCTTTCAAGCTAAAAGCAATTGAGCAGTCCGATAAAGAAGGAGCAAGCGTGTTGCCAGCGTGTATTGGAATAAGGGAGCGTGGGACAACGTCTATATGACGAAGTGTCTTTGCGACACTGAAGAAGACGACTTTGACGGCTTCAGTTCTAAGGAGGAAGATGAGGACAGTTTAGCAGTAGCTCAGGAGGTAGAGCGCTCGTCTTGGGATCAAGTGATCCCGGTTCGAATCCCGACTCGTCCGTGTTACATGTCGAAGTGTCCTTGGGTAAGACACTGAACCCCTAAGACCCCCAATAAGCAGGTTAGCGCCTTACATGGCTGCAAGGCCACTATTGGGAAATGTGGAGCACATTGTAAAGCGCTTTGGGAAGTCATTGACTTGAAAAGCGCTATATAAATGCAGATCATTTCATTTCATTTACCATGATTTTTACAAGAACGGTATGTTTTTTTTACCAGACCCATTTACTGTGTTGCGAGCGTGTTGCTAGCGTGTTTTGGAATAAGGAGCGTGGTACGACGTCTATATGACAAAGTTGCTATTCGATGGCTTCAGTTGTAAGGAGGAAGATGAGGACGGTTTACCGTGATTTTTACAAGTACAGTATGTTTTTTTAACAAACCCGTTTACTGTGTTGCGAGCGTGTTGCGAGCTACCTGTCACAGGCACCGTTTGGGATGAAAGTTATTATTATTAAAGCTTTGAAAACTCTCTCGGTGTACCGTCTTTCTTTGTAAATATGTGTAACCATGTATAATATGTATTTGCAACTGTATATTTTTGTAATGTCTTTATTTTGGACACTTATTTTGACATGTTTCCCACGGGCGAATAAAAAAGAAGGGGCGAAAAAAATCGGGCTGACAGGAAGTGGGGACCGGTAAAGGTGAGTGTTTGTAGACGCGGCAGACAATAGTGGATATATATTCTTCCCACCCTTACCTTTGGAAATATACACTTTTCTCCTTGGATTACTTTCAACGGGACCCGGACTCTGCAGGTCTGCATCAAACCTTAAGTACCGGTATCATTTTCCGTTCATTTTGCCGGCTATGATTTTTGGACTGTGTACTTATATGAAGGACATTCAGTTTCAATCGCGGGACTTGGTCGGGTTTGGGTTAATTTTGTGTTTGTGTTACATTTTTTTTAATGTGGGCGCATGTAGCTTATATACAGGTGCGGCTTGTGTAAGTACAAAATCGGTTTTCCTTTTAAAATGTGGTGGGTGCAGCTTATAATCAGGTGCGCTCTATAGTCCGGAATTTACGGTATATTATAAGAAAGGACAGAAATGCTTATAATTTTTATATCAAGTAGTTTTTGCAAATTTAATGTCATAGTGTGGTGTCAAGTGGGGTAGGGAGGAGAAACAACCAAGCTCTGCTATTTCTTTATTTTTTTAATACATTCTCAAAATATTGTAATAGAATAAAAATTACCCCATTGTTTGGGGTGTTATATTTTAAAAACAGAGGCATTTTATGATGGCCAAACCCTCCAATGCTTATGCAAGAGGTAGAGAGGAAACATGACCAACGTGTACTACTACTTCTGGCAAAAATCAAAAACATATAATAATCAAACAAAAACTGCCCCAACTTTTAGAGTGTTATATTTTTCAGACAAGAGGCCTTTTATTGTGCCTCTTTACGCTCCGGTGCCTCCTGAACATGACGAAAAGATACAGAGGAGACACAACCCAATTGAGCTACAGTTCCAAAAAACATTGTAAATATATTACAATGAAACAAATCCGACCCCAATTACAAGGTTGTTATATTTACCTAACGGAGGTATTTAATCATGGCCGAGTTGTATGATGACTTTTGCTCTTTATGAAGGGGTAGAGCAACCATGTTGTTCTACTACTTCTATGGAAAATCAAAATATATTCAAATGAAACAAAAATAACCCTGAATTTTGGAGTGTCATAGTTAGGAAAAAGAGGTATTTTATTATGGCTGAGCTCTCAAGTGTCTTGTGCACATTACGAAGCGGTGGAGAGGAGACACGACCAATTTGTGCTAAAACTTCTATACCAAATCTAAAAAGAATATAATGAAACTAATATAAATTTGTTGAGGTGTTATCTTTAGCAAATAGAGGTATTTTATTATAGCTAAGCTCCAAGATGTCTTAGGGACTTTATAAAGAGTTCAAGAGGAAACACAACCAAAATGTTCTTTTACTTCTATAATAAATAAAAATGTATTCTTATTAAACTAAATCAACACAGTTTCTTGGGTGATGTATTTAAAAAAAAAAAAAAACGGGCATTTTATTATGGTTAAACCTTTCTGTGCCTTACACTCATTACTCAGAAGTTGAGAGGAGACAAGACCAAGTTGTGATACTAACTCTATCGAAAATCTGATTAAATTCCAATGATGCCGAAATTAACCCAAATTTAGGATGTCATATTTAACAGTCAGAGGTCTTTTATTATGTCAAAGCTCTCCTGTGCCTTGCACTCATAATGAAAATGTCAAGAAGAGGCAAGACCAAGTTGTTCTATTACTTATATAGAAAATCGAAATAAATTATAACCCCGGTTTCATTTCATTTCTGCTGATGCCTCGTGCCCATTATAGGGAAGCAGAAAGAAGACACAACCAGGTTGTTCTATTACTTCCTTAATAAATTAAATTTTAAAAGCTAATGAATATTGAGTATTTTATTAGAAGGTATTCTTTACAAAATAAAACAATTTGGGGTAGAAAATCTGTCAACGCGGCCACGCTTGTTTTATTTTGTCCACACCCGTTTTTTTTAGAGTGCGTCCAATCATAATCAGTCATTCTTTACTTAATGTCAGGCAGTAACGAGACGAAGCTTAGTGTTTTTTGGGGGGGGTTATTTGCGCATGTCATCATTTTCTCTCAGAAATCACACTTTATCCCTGGGAAGACGAGCGAACAGGGCCCGCCTTGGGGGCCCACCCTGGGGGCCCGCCTTAGGGACCCCTAATGACGGTGTAGGAGCCACGGAGTCGAGGAAAGAAGACGGCTGGGAGTGGAAAAGTGTCTGACACGGCCCATAAAACGCAAAGTGAGTCCACTTGAATGGGTGGACGGACTTAAACCAACTTTGGAGCTAGAGACAAATGAGAGGGCTGGAGAACTGTCCCAGGCCCACAACAGTAATATCAAGTTATATTGATTTTTGAGAATGTGTATTTATTCACATTTGTATTCATTCTAGCAAGTTCTATTTTAATTGTACTTCTATTTTTAGGTGTTTTTTTATTGTATTTAATATTTTATTTTTGTTGTTGTTTTGTTTTTTATTGTAATTATATTTTATTGTAATATTATTGTTACCTATGTTTTATTTCTATTTTAATTGTATCTATGTTTATGGAAAAATCTAGGATGTTCTTTTCTTAATGTTTTTTTCATTTGTTTTCATGTGTTTATTTTTTGTTAATTTTTTCGCAATTTTTTAAATTCTTATTTTATTTGAATTTTTTCTAATTTTATTTTATTTATCCATTGTATTTATTAAAAAAAATATGCAGCAAGTTAAGATTTATATTTTATTTTTATTTTGTAGTTCATTTTTAGTTATGTTTTTTCCCATTCTATTTTCCTTTTGATTGGATTTTTATTTTATTTTATTTCTATCTATGTTTTATATTAATGTTTATATTATTTAATATTTATTATTCAATATCTAATAGTTTATTGTATTTGTTTTAATGGTGTTTATTTATTTTTATTAAATACGTTATATGAAGCCGTTTTCTTGTTTCAACTAGATTTTTTTACATATTCAAAAATGTATTTGTTTTGGTCAAAAGAATCCAGCAGGCTATTTTATTTATGTATTAGTATTTATTTTGCATTTTATTTTTTAACAGTTCTAGCAAGTTGTATTTGTATTTTATTTGTAATTTATATTATTTAAAAATAAATCCTATTTCTATTTTATTTGTATTTTAGTTTTTTTACACGACATTTGTATATGTTAATTTTGTGCTGTTTTAACAAAAATGAAGTTCTGGAAAGTTTTGGGGTTTTGTCTAATTGTACTTAACCTTTGTTTACTGAAAAGTTTCAGTGAGTTTTTAGTCCTTTTTTATTTTTTTTATACCTTATTTGTATATGACTACTTTTATTTAAAACTTCGGGTATATTTTTTGTTTTCTTTTAATGTAATTTTTATGGTTTTTTTTTTATTTTATTTCATTTCATTTTTTCAAGGTCTTGGCTTCCTTTACACACCAATGAAGTGGCCGCCAGAGCGTTCCAAGCAGAAGGGAACGATTATGTCGTAACACAAGAAAATCGCATATCTGTGAGCTTAACAAATAAGACTCCTCCTAATGTGTCAGACAGAACACCAAGCGGGGAAAGAGAAGCCCAGATAGCCAAGTGATGAAAAAAAAAACGATTTTAATATATACATTTTACCAATATCAGACAATAAAGAACACCCAACAACAGCTTTGGATAGTTAAAATCCAACATAAAACAATTTCATAACTGGGCAAAGTTTTTTTTGAAATGCTGACTTAATCAGATTCAATTTTCAAAAATTGATTAAATTAGTTGTATAGCCGTATTTCGGAGATGTTGTTGACTGACAACCGATTAATCTCAAGTATCAGACCGTTAAGAAGATCCTTCCCAGGGACAAAAACTAAAGCGTATAATAGCTTGTGTTAGTTATTGGTCCATCTAAATGCCGTGACTTGTTCTCAAACCTGCTCTGAACATTGACAAATGTAATATCACCCAGAGTGACTCAGTTAAAAATGTAGGTGTCATAATTGACCCCGATCTGTCCTTTCAAACACACGTGAAGAATATTACTAGAACAGCTTTCTTCCATCTTCTCAACATTGCTAAAATTCCTCCTATGCTGTCTCAGTCAGATGCGGAGATTATAATTCACGCGTTTTTTACTTCCCGTCTCGATTACTGTTATGCACCACTCTCCGGTCTCCCGAAGTCCAAAATCAAGAGTCTTCAGCTGCTACAAAATGCTACAGCGAGGCTTTTAACTATTACAAGAAAGTTTGATCACATTACCCCGATTTTAGCTAACCTGCATTGGCTCCCTCTTAGCTTAAGATGTAATTTTAAGCTTCTGTTGGTAGTATACAAAATCATGCAAAGACTTGCTCCGTCATATCTTTTAGATTTAATTTCCCAACATGTTTCGGTCCGGAGCCTTCGCTCTGAAAACGCTGGTCTATTAGTAATCCCAAGAGCCAAGAAGAGATCCGCAGGTTCGAGAGCGTTCTCCATCCGGGCCCCGGTGCAGTGGAATGCTCTTCCCCCTGAGATTCGGTCTGAAACCTCAATGGAAATGTTTAAATCTAAGCTTATGAATAACCTATGATTTATGTTGATAATATCTGTGTATTATTTGCCCTCATGTAGGTTCTAGATAAGGGGATGGTGTCATAATAGTTTGTTATAATAGTTTGCAATAGTCTTTGATCTGTGCAGCCCTTTGAGACTTGTTGTGATTAAGGGCTATACAAATAAACATGACTTGACTTGACTTTTCAGTTTATCTGTTTAATCGACAAATCAAATGATTAATCGGCTGAATAATTGTAAGTGAAAACCTTAAAATTATCAGTTGACTATCTGAGATCAATTCTGATGCAAATTCAATACAAGAAAATTGCTAATTAGATATTAACTCACTTAAAAAACACATTAGTAAATTGGTAATGGTTTACAAGTTGACAAATATTCATTGTTTAATAATACGCATTTGCTTCAGGTAATTCATATTCAACTAATTCCTACCATTGAATGGTGGGAAAATCAGTTCTGGATTTTCAAATTCAGGAATTGATTGAGTTTAAAAGTAAGATCGGATATAAAAAATTCAGCCTGACCCTACCTGAGTCGCGGGTATATAAACTCGAAACCGCCAAACCCAAAGGATTAACTTGATTTGATAAAAGAGCTTGAAAAAAAAAACAGAAGCTTTAATTTACCGCCAAAGTAAACATGAAGCTTTACTCCGGCTGTGCGTACTTGAGCATCAATATTACTTGGGGCCGAGTCCTTCAAATGCAGCGCTCAAATTCATGTTTTGACACCGAAGTGCGCATTTTGTCCACGTGCATTGAACAACAGTGAAACTGAACAAAATGGCACCAAAAATAAAATCTAATTCTGCAGATTACATGCTGCAAATAGTGAAAGATTTGGCCAGAAAGCAGAAAGAAAGTTTGTCAAGCTTGTAAGCTATTGATAAGAAGCAGAAATGACGTCTGACGTAAGGGAGGTGGCAGGAGGAAGCCGCGCATCTTTTACCTCAACACTGAGAAGGGAAATGTATTTGGATTAAGTGATTTAGAGTTTAACTGATAGTTTGGTCTGCATTTACTGTATCTAAATAGTCGGGTCCGGTTCAAGCCCGAGCTTAAAATCTTACCTCTAATTGAGTTAATTTGTATGATTTATGTGATTACTATCAGCAACTCTTGGTTATATTCAAGTGTGTGTGTGTCTAAGCAATACTAAAAACAACATTTTCAAGACCCTTCGCAGAAAGAAAAAAGCTAACGTTAGCTTTTCAGTTTATCTATATATTTTACAGTTTAATCAAATGATCAATTGCCAATTCAAATTCATATGTTACTAGTATATTAAAAACACCAATAACAATTTGTGATCCGTAGTATTGCAAATTGAACGCCAAAACAATCTCTACTAATAGATTGTAACTAATTCGCTCAGTCGATGAACTAGTTAATTGTTGATAATTTACTAGTTAACTAGTAAAACAAATTGCTTACTAATCCGCACTTGCTTTGGGTGATTCATATTCATACATTATGGCTATTTAGTACATTATTTTTTTTAACTGTCAGTTTATCGAGTTAATTTAACTAATTAATTTGATTATTTGACTAATCGAATCTAATTAAATCTTCAAACTGTACACGTCTCGTGTGCATGCCAAAGCAATACTAAGAACAAGGTAAAAAACTTCAAGATCCTTCCCAGAAGAAATAAATTAAAACAATGTATAACAATATTGTCTCCCATAAAAAAGTCCGATCTTCCTTCCAGCTTTAGAGAACGGAATTTGTCTCATTAACGGCGGCGCTTGAAAGCTGAAGAAGGATGAAAGGGGACGGTAAAAAGGATGAGATATTTGCGGGGAGCGATGATTGACGCCTTTATGGCTTCATTGTGGTAAGTGCATGCTTTGCATGCAACAGAGGGGTCCCGGAATAAAAACGCCGGGAAGAAAGCCGTTGCCATGGCGACAGATTTTATCAAGACATATTTATCATACATTTCGTATCGATTTGATTCTTTTTTTCAAAAGTGGGCTACGATAAAACCGTTAGGAGTGGAACATGCAAAATCCGGCAAAAGACACAATTTAGACCTGATCGTACGCAGTCTATTCAGTTCATAATATATTTTTTGTCTTCATTTGTAATTCTTACTTTTGGCGTAGCAAAAACAAACAAAGGAGTATCAATGGAAATCTTAGGAGTACACCATGACTAGAAGGGCTTAAAACATGTGCACCTTTGATAATCCACCAAAAACCATGTGTGCCACTATTTAGAACGTGTCTTGGACATTTGATGTAACATTAAATATCACTTTTAGTACTCATTTTTTAAAGTTAAAATTAAATAAATAAAACATGATCAGTTCAACTGTTAGCAGATGTAAAATTGTGAGCTGAGTCATTGTTTTTTTTTTTTTCTTAACTTGACTTAAGTGGGGGTCACGGGTGATGGGTTTTAACACTTTTTTTAACACGACAACAAAACAAGACCATATGCCAACCTGCGACACCTGTAAAGGTGTGACTGGAGTAAAGTACATCTGTAGTTAGATTTTGTTCTTATAATTAAATGCCCTTCTGTTTTGATGTCATAGAAAAATATGATGTAAAAAAAATATATATTTTTAAATTGATTAAAAAAAATCAAAAAGGGAAATCAAAAATCAGAAAAATATTAAAATGGGGAAGAGCAAAGAGATAAGGGAGCTTGAAAAGGAGATAAGAAGTAGACGAAAGAAAGACAAAGAGATATTTAAGGATTAATATGAAGAAAGAAAGATAGATAAGAGATTGGGAGAGAGAAAAATAAAGACTGACAGAGGAAAAAAAGAAAGAGAGAAAAGAAGAAATAGAGATAAAGAAATAGAGAAAAGGACATACAAAGGAGGGATAGAGAAAAGAAAAAAGAGAGAAGAGATGAAAGGAAACAGAAAAAAAAAGAAAATTAGATAGATATTAAAAAGAGGAGAAAAATGAAAAAGGGAATAAGAGAAAAGCTGATAAAAGAAAATGAGAAAAAAGGTGATAAGGAGAGGGAAAAAAGGACGAGAGGGGAACCAAATAAAGAGAGGGAAATGATTGTAAGAGCAAAAGAAGAAACAAAGAAAACAGAAAAGAAATAAAAAGAAAGAGAGAAAAATAGAGAAAAAAGAAAAGTAGGGGGGGAATTAAAAAGAGTATACAAAACATAAAGACATAAAAGTGATATTAGATGAATGAAAGAATGGGAAAAGGAAAAGAGAAGAGGAGACAAAGAGCAAAAATGTCAGAAAAATTAGACAGAAAGGGGGAGACAAGACAGAAAAAAATAAATGAGATCAAAAAAGGAGATAAACACAAGGAAAAGGAGAAAATGAAACAAAGATAACGAGTCAGAGAGAAATTAAATAGAGAATGGGGGAGAAAAAGAAAGACCGAAAAAGAGAAATGAGATAAAGAAAGGAAGAGAAAAATAAATACAGAAAGAGAACATAACATACTGCAAAGGAGAGAAAAAAGCAAAAGCAACCAGGATAAAGTGAGATAAACAGAGAGCAAAAAAGAGAAAGCTAAAGAAAGGAAAGTAGAGAGAGAGATAGAAACAAAAGAGAGAGAGGGGGGGAGAAAATGAGATAAAGAGCTACAAGCAGGTAAAAAGTAAGTGATAAAAAGAGGAAAAGAAAAAGACAAAAGATGAAAAGGAGAGAAAGAAAGACAGATAAAGGGAGACGAGGGGGAAAAAAATAAAAAACAGATAAACAGAAAAAGAGAAAAGGCAATAGAGTAAACAAGATAAATAAGAAAGACAGAGGTGGAGAGAAAATATATACGGATGTTTTGTTTTGTTCTTCTCCTAATAGGATGTTTTTCCCACATCAGGGCAACCCAAAAATAAAAAAACATCATTTAATTAGTCTGTCATTGTAACATCAACACATCCCCCCCACCCTCCGTGTCCCCTAATGTGACGGTGTTTGTCACAGGTCCATACGAAGTGAGGACGGAAGATAAAAGCCGAGGTCCTTTCCGACACCTCTTTAAGACTCTTTCAGTCTTTCAAGCTTCCCTTTTCTCAGCGGGGCGGCGTGTCTTAAATGCAATCACGACGCACTGACCCCGCCATGTGTCCTTTCCTCTACTCCGCCCTGAGTGATGAAACGAGACGTGTGGGGACGGATTCCGGATGTCTTCCCTAATTTCAGCATGAGATCATAGCGCGGCGCCGTGTCCCCAGCGTCCCAAAAACATCTGCGTAGAAAAATACATGCAGACGTCCGCGCCGGGAAATGACACCGAAATGACGAGACCGGCAAAAAAAGATGGATGACTTCCAGAAAAACGCTGCTATTGTTATTCTCCCTCGCTGATTTCATTTAGCTCGACCAAACAACCAGAAAGTGATCAATAACCTTGTTTTTTTTTTCTTTCGCTTTCCCGGACAAAAAAGTGTGACACAGTTTAGACCTAGTCATAGCGAGTCTAGACCAAAGAAGGGCATAAGGGCCATGCTTGCCTCAAGTCATCAAGTGGGACGCACTTGGCAGAAGACAGAAAGAGATAAATGCTGTATATAGAGAGCTTTGGCGAAATGAAGGACAAAGAAACCTAGAGAAAAAGAGGGTGAGAGAGAGGGGAAAAAAAGAGAGTGAGACAGGGTGAGAGATAAACAAAAAAGGTAGGTAGGATCAGAGATAAAGAAAAAAGAAGGAGAGAAAGGAAGTGAGAGGATAGAGAAAAAGAGGGGACTGAAATAGTCAAATAAGGAGAAACAGATAAAAAGAGAAAGAGAGAGAGGGAAAAAAATAGAGAGGGGGAGAAAAGGGGAGAGAAGAGGAGAAAGAGAAAGCTAGGCAATATAAATAAATGTGGGGTTAAAGACACGGGGGAGGAGTGAAAGAGAGTGGAAGAGAAGAGAATGACAGAGAGATTGATTGAGAGAGAAAGGTAGAAAGAGAACCATAGGGAGAGTGAGGTAGCGAAAAATATGGGGGGAAATAAAGAGAGAAAAATACACGGGGGGAGAGAAAGAGGGGAAATATGGATAAAAACACTGAGAAGAGGAGAATAACAAAGAGAATGAGAGATGTTGAGAAGTTGATTGAGATAGAGAAATGGAGATAGGGGCAGTGAGATAGAGAGAAATAAATAGGGCGAAAGAATATTGGAAGATAGAGAAAAATAAGGGCGGGAGAGAGAAAGAGAAAAAGAGAGAAACAGGGAGAGATATTGAGAAGACAGGGAGAGATATTGAGAAGAGATGAAGAAATAGAGAGAAAGTAATGGAGAGAGCGCGAGCGAGCGAGAGAGAGAGAGAGAGAGAGAGAGAGAGAGAAATACTTGATAAAGACAGGGAGAAAGATAGGGAGAGATAGTAGGAGAGTGATTAGGAGAGGGATAAAGAGATAGAAATAGGGAGAAAGTAATGGAGAGGGAGGATGAGAGAGAAAGAGAGAGAGAGGGAGAGAGACAGAGAGAGAGAGAGAGAGAGAGAGAGAGAGAGACAGAGAGAGACAGAGAGACAGAGAGAGAGAGAGAGAGAGAGAGAGAGAGAGAGAGAGAGAGAGAGAGAGAGAGAGAGAGAGAGAGAGAGAGAGAGAGAGAGAGAGAAAATGAGACTGGGAAGAAGATTGATGATGGAGAGAGGATGTCTCCACTTTGTCCCCCAGCAAATATTCTGCAGTGTCTGCCCAAAAAATGCGTAAAAACATCTTTGGAGGAGAGGTACAACCAGAGACGTCCTCCTCCTGAGTATTAAGAGGACACTTGTTAGCTAAAGGTCTAAAACCGCGTCTTGAGTTATTGCTGGCCCAAGTTTCCTTGTCAGCAGCGTCCCCAAAGACAAGCAGCCTGGAGAGTTCCTGGCTGATGAGACAAACAGCAGACAACTACGTCCGTCCTGTCTCACGCTATCTCGAATTCTTCATTACGTAGCATTTCAAACCTTTAATCCCAAATAGAATCGATCCTTTCAAAAGCGAATGTCTCGTCAGATCGAATTGAGCCGTCTAGGCTAGTACAGGTTGATAATGCTACGCTAGCATGCCGTGAGCTAATGGCGTCGGTCCTTGCGGTCAAACCTGTCTCACATTCTCTTGCTTCCACAATCTCTTGATGTCCTTCTTACTTAGCGTTATAACCTTTTAATCCTAATAAACTTGATCCTTTCAAAAGTGAATGTCTCATCAGCTTGAATTGAGTCGTCCGGGCTAGCACCGGTGGCTAATGCTACGCTAGCATGTCATCAGGTAACGAAGTCTGTCCTTGCCGTCAAACCTGTTTCACATTATTTCACTTTCACACTCTCTTGCTTTCCTTTTTTACATAGCGTTTCAACACCAAAATTGATCATTTCAGAAGTGAATGTCTCATCAGGGAGAATTGAGTCTTCTGGGCTAGCAGCGGTGGCTATTGCTACGCTAGAATGCCATCAGCTAATGACCTCTGTCTTTGCCGTCAAACTTGTCTCACATTATTTCGCTTTCACACTCTCTCACCTTCCTTCTTACGTAGCGTTTCAACCCCAAAATCGATCCTTTCAGAAGTGAATGTCTCATCAGGTCGAATTGAGTCGTCTAGGCTAGTACCGGTGGCTGATTCTACACTAGCATGCTATCAGTTGATGACATCAGTCCTTGCCATCCAACCCGTCTCACATTCTCTCGCTTTTTTTCTTATGTAGAGTTTCAATACTGTTATCAGTAATAGAATCGATCCTTTTGAAAATAAATGTCTCATCCGGATGAATCGAGCTGTCTAGGCTAGAACCGGTGTCTAAAGCTACACAAGCATGCCATCAGCCAATGATGTCTGTCCTTGCCGTCCAACCCGTCTCACATTCTCTCACTTTCTTTCTTGAATACTATTTTCAGTAATAGAACCAATCCTTTCAAATGCGAGTGTCAGGTCGAATTGAGTCGTCTAGGCTAGCACCGGTGGCTAATGCTACGCTAGCACGCACAGTGTCGTAAACAGATGGGACACAGCACTGGAGCCCACATTTTAAGCAAAAGCGAACAAGCATGGTACCTTTTTAATTTGGGTGAGTGACTTAAACGAAAGCGTCCTCTATTAAATCTGAAAAGTGAAATGGAAAAACAACGTTTTTTCCAGTTTTTGCCTTAAAATCCGAGTACTCGGACATACTCACAAAACTTGCAATACGGGATTACTGGTTTGTCTGTAGGTATGTATTCCTTCAGATCGCAACAGAAATACAATATATTTTCCAATCAGATTACTACCTGCATGTAAATTTAGCCAGTGGTCATTAAGAGAGTAAGAGATTAATTTGATAACCGATAAAAATGACGACATGTGGCCTCCTTACGTTACCCAATGTCTTAATCCAGCCGGTCAATGAGGCAGGTCCAAATAATAACTTCAATTTGGCAATGCATTACAAAACATGATAACCATAGAAATGAGGCTTGCAATCGTCTAGAAATACGAAGAAGCCGTAAAAAAATGGTAATCTCACTAACTTGCATAGCCATGACAAAACAACGGGTCATTTTTTTTATTAATAAGGAGGCGGTTGGGGCAGCACGGCGGCGCAGTGGTTAGCGCATGTGGTCTTGGGAACCTCCTGTGTGGGTTCAAATCCAGCTACCGGACTTCCTGTGCGGAGTTTGTATGTTCTCCCCGTCTGTCCCTGTGTGCCCTGCGATTGGCTGGCAACCAGTTCAGGGTGTCCCCTGCCCACTGCCCGATGATTGCTGGGATGGGCTCCAGCACCCTTGCGACCCTACTGATGATAAGCGGTGCAGCTAATGAGAAGGAGGCGGTTAAAGCAAGAAAGATTTCTAAACGCATGACAATCCTTGAAAGTGGAAGTTTTAAAATCAAATTTAAATTAAATCTGCTGTCTCCTCCCCCCTCTGCATCCACCTGCTACTCCCCTGTACCAGCTCAAGGATTGTCACACCAAGGTTTAAAGTGTAAAATATAGTTTGTCTTTATTCTAATGTTTATATCTTGGGCACCAGGGGTTTTGGACATATTAGCTATTAGCTAACCATCACTATAGGTTTCTATCTCCCGTTATAGGGCAATTTCATGTTGAAATCCCGACCTCCTAACAGATGTCAAATCCTGGCGGTCCTTTAGAACTAACACAGACCTTCAACACCCAAGATTATTCCTGCACCGATTAGCTGCACTAAGTTAAGAAGGAAAACCCCGGATGGCAATCCTAAGCCTTCCAAGTTCTGCGCTTGACACCTTCCCTCCGTCATCCCAGACAAGAGCGTCAAAGTGGATTAGGAAGGTGTGTTTGTTTACACGAAGGGGAAAGAAGAGAGACGAGCTAGCCTGGGCGTATCTGCCTGTTTGTTTCCACAAAAGTTGAAAAGGATAAAAAGGCATGTGGTTATTGTTACAGAGGATTTAAAGCAGGGGAGTTGCAACGTAAAGAGAAGAAACCACCCGGCAAGCGAGATTCTCGGGTCTGTGTGTGGTTTGCTACATGAACAATCTCCAATGTGTATTATATGGCGGTGTAAAATTCTTCATTCAAAGGTTTTTGGTTTAAATAATGAGCAAAAACACACAACCTATCTCATAAACATGATTTTTGGTTTAGAAATGTTAAATTATAGCATAGAACTTGAAGAAGTTTGGTGGTCATCATAATACTATGGAAGTTTGGATTGCCATTTCGCCATAGTTGCTTGTCCCAGTGGTGCTTTTAGCACCAGCAACCACCAACTTCCGACAGCTTATCTACAAATGATGATTCAAGCATCTTTCACTTTTTTTTTTCACTGTTTCCTTCTCTTGACACTCATGTTAGCCACTTGGCTGCAGGCTATGGATCGCCACTATCCACTACTGTTATTAATAGCTGCTCCTGATTTGTCTTTCGGTGTTACTTGCCTTTCACAGCGGCTCATGCAAGTGAGTATCAGAGTCCCATGATTAAGGCATCTTCAACTGTTTCACTGTTTCCTTCTCTAGCCAGCCACTTAGCTCCAGACTATGGCTAACAGTTATGGCTAGCTGCTCCTGCTTTGTCCTTCAATGCATCTCGCCTACCACAGCTGGTCATGCACGTGAAGGTCGCCAGGACACGTCATTCAGGTCTTTCACGGTTTTCTTCTTTACCAACTGACCTTAACTACTTAGCTACAGCAACTCTTACTTCAACCTTCAATGTCACTTCAGAACAGTGCCCAATCTTGTGATTGAGGCACTTGACGCATGTCATTTTATTTCCACTGTTTGTTTCTCTGACCAGTGATTCTAGTCCCATCATTCAGGCATTTGGTGCTTTTCTTTTTTGACTTTTTCACAGTTTCCTTCTCTAGCTTATCATTTTGGCTGCAGGTTATGGCTAACCAATATTGTTATTGTTAGTGATTAAAGCTTGCTTCGTCTTTTAGTGTCCCTTGCCTTCCACAGCTGAAGTACGTGGTAAAGAGTCTCAACTTAGCAAATTCTGATTTACTCTTGCCAATGTTTTTCTGGCCTTTTTAGTACCTTCTCCTGCTAGCTGCTAAAGTTATCCACTTCAACCAGCTTTGACCAACTCTAGCTAATTGCTCTTAAGCAAATTCTGGTTTGATTTTGCAGGCATTTACTGGCCTTCTTAGTAGTTTCTCCCACTAACCACTTAAGTTAGCCAATTGCACCAGTTCCGACCAACTCCAGGTATTGGTTACAGCCGCTCCGGACGTATCCAGTTTGCTTCTTTTTTTTTTTTACTTTTCACTCATGAAGATTAAAACAATTCTTCATCTCTTGTTGCTTGTTGAAATTCCGAATTTTGCCAAGCAATATTCTTTGTGCTTCTGTAATGTGTCTTTTTCCATTGCAAACTGCTCCACTCGAAAGCTACAAATGCCTCTAGTGCTGAATTCTTACACACTTTACTCGACCTATCAAGACAATTGCAAGCCTTATCTTTTTAAGTGGGAAAAATAATAAAAGGTTTACTAAGTTCTTGAGTAGGCTGCAGACAGGTTCTGAAAATAGCTCACAATTGATGATCATTACAATTTTCTAGAAAATTAAATTCGTATCTGACATAATGTTTTAGTGGTCCACTTAACTTCTAACTGACATAGTAATAACATAGTAATAACATAGGTTGTTATTTAAGAAATGTATCCCAATCGTGCCAATCAGTAACAAAAATTAACACTCAGCTTTAAAAAGGTTGGTGACCTATGCCTTAAAGCAGAGGTCGTAAACTCACAGCCTGGGGCCTAATATGAAGGTTAAAGGGACAGTGTGTATTATTTACCCACTAAATTTTGCTGTATTCGGTCGTGTCACTAAAGATAAGTGCTAAAAGCAAGACGAAAGAGGACAAAATACAGAGACTCAAAGTAACCAAAACGCACCTAATTGCTTGAAAAGAAGATAAATAAGAATATCAAAGAAAAAGAACGACCAGAAAAAAGAACAAAAAAATGAAGGCAAAAAGAAAAATTCAAGAAAAAAAAGAAAATAAATTGGACATGTGCATGTAGAAGTTTTTGAGTTTTTCCTTGCCCTCATGTAGGTTTTAGATCAGGGGATGGTGTAATAACAGTCTGTGGTCTGCAATTATCTGTGGTCTGTGCAGCCCTTTGAGATTATTTCTGATTAAGGGCTATACAAATAAACATGACTTCTTTGTTCCTTTATCTTCTTTGTTTTCTTTTATCCTCACTGTTAAATGTGAATCTGGAGTGCCACGGCCAATTTCGTTGTCACAATATGTTCAACCCATTTTGTAACAATGACAATAAAGGTATATTCTATTCTATTCTATTCTTTAGGGCCGGGATGTCAAACTCAACTGCACAAGGGGCCAAAATTCAAAACACACTTAAGGTCGCGGGCCAACCAGGATAAACATTTATTGAACACACTTAAACTGAATGTTTTTGGAACATAAATATGAATTAAAAACAGACAGGAATGTTAAATTTAAACCTTAAATCACATCTACAGTATTTATTATTTTGCTCTAAATAAAAATAGCTTGTTAAATTATACAACTTAGAACTTAACCACAACAACTTAACATTAAAATAACATTCAAATTCCTTTGCTCCTATGTCAATGTTTATATTTAAAAAAAAATTAAATATCACAAAAGATTTTGCCCCATTAACCGCGATAACCGAGTGATTACTGTACTCAAGATCGGTTAAACTCATTTTGACCCTTTTTTTTTCCATACATATTGGTTTCAAAACCAGATGCAAGCAGTTATTTTGTTAAAACGTCACAACATTCTGAGATCAGGGAGCCTGATGCGCTTACCTATGGCGAGAGATGGGAGGGAGTGCTTGCACTTTTTGCATAGCTCCACCCAACCCTCCCACTCACCCAATCAAATAACTTTAAATTCTCTTCCGGTGTTTTGGCGTATTTGCAATTTTTTCCATGGATTCATCAAAAAGTATCTGAACACTGAACACAGATTATATAGTGAGCTTTTATATAAAGGATTCTTTAGCGTTGTACAGCCAAAACGCTTTTTTTTGTGTGGCACCTTGACTGTAAATCGTAGTGAAAACGTGCCCTATATACTCTTAAAAGTACTGCTGAACAATGAAGTTTTGGTTTAGCTTTGCATGTATCTGAATAAGATTAATGGCTCAAGTTTTGAACGAGATAGAGAACGGGCCATTAAAAACAATAATGTAAAATGGTCTTGCGGGCCGGATGAGGCCCGCGGGCCGGTAGTTTGACACATGTGCTTTAGGGTATGCAAGTCACTGGCTGTGTCATTTTTTACTTCTTTCCACGAGGCATGACTGTTAACTTTCTGTTCAAACTAAAAAGGCTGTGTGTGCTTGGAGGGTCATGACATGACAACTCCCACTCATGACAAAGCACAGTAGGGTCTTTGCGCTGTCCAAACAAGGGCTGGCCTATCAAAACACACACAAAGATGTTTCATCTCACGATCGGATTATATTGTCGATTCCGGTTTCCAACATGGCGGCGCGTGTTTACGTTGCGGCTGATTGTTACCCGGTTATCCTACTACTTACAACTGTCCTCCTGCTTTCCTTTTTGGATACATGCGTGGCCAATAAGACTTACAGTCGGGAGGAGCTCATCCGACTAGGTGGGTGTCTAAATTTCGACTTTTCGGGCACTTTTTATACCACCCACGACATCCCAAATGAGCTCCATAGGGACTCGGGTTCGCCCTGCTTTCCCGCTCCACCGAAGAAAAAGAAGAAAAATCGGAGACGAAGACGGCGAAAAGATAGAAAACAGAAGCGAGGATGTCGTGCAGGGAAGCGTGTGAAGTTGATGGAGCAACGACATGAAGATCTGTCTAATCCAACCATCATTTCTTCGTCGATTCTACGAGTAAACCGACAACCGAAGCCCAACGCACACAACCGGCATCTCGTGACGATCTCTACAAAGGCTACAGCTAAGTCAAATGATTCAAAGCTAAAATTTGGTCTTTTGAATGTTAGATCGCTCGCTCCTAAAGCTTTACTTGTAGATAATATTATTCGTGATTATAAACTTAACTGTATTGGTCTCTGTGAAACGTGGTTACGCCCGGATGAGTATTTAGCTCTAAATTATGCTTCTCCCCCAGATTACGAGAGCAGCCATATAGCACGCACGTTGAAAAAGGGTGGCGGTGTCGCGCTAATCTCTGAAAAATCGCTTAAATTTAATCCACGTACCTCTAATAATTACAAAACGTTTGAGGCTCTTGTGATGCGGTCCCCCCTATTGTCAATTGACGTAATAACTATCTATCGCGCACCAGGACCATACACAACTTTCTTAGACGAATTCGCCGAACTTCTGTCTGAACTAGTAACCTACGCAGACAAAATTATTATTATGGGGGACTTTAACATTCATATGAACTCTCCACTCAGTTCACTCACTGTTGCGTTTCAGTCTATAATTGATGCTTTTGGTTTTAATCAACTGGTTGATTTGCCAACCCATAAAGATGGAAACACGCTCGACTTGGTTCTGACTCGAGGAGTTTCAACCTCAAACATGGCGGTGCTATCGTGTACTACAGTTATCTCGGATCATTATTTAGTTACATTTGAGGTGCTAGCTAAATGTAGTACCAAAAAAACAGAAGGATTCACCGGACGCAATATAAGCACAGGCACAGTTTCTGAGCTCTCCGATATTCTTCCAGGAGCAGTTGCGTCCTTTCCTTCATACATAGGCTCCATCGAACCACTCCTAAATGAATTTAACGCTACCCTGGCCAATGCCCTGGATTTAGTTGCGCCCATCCGGCATAAATTACGACCTAAAAGACGCACACCTTGGTTTAATGATGAAACTAGATCCCTTAAACGAGAATGCAGGAAATCTGAAAGAAAATGGCGCGCTACCAAGCTTGAAGTTTTCCATCAAATCTGGTGTGATAGTTTGTTGAAGTATAAAGCGGCCCTGGCCTCTGCAAAATCAGCCTACCTTTCGAAAGTGATTGCGTCACAAAAGAACAATCCCAAGGCCCTTTTTGACACTGTAGCATCACTTACAAGGCAACAGACTATCCCAGATAGCTCCACCCATTCTGCTCACGACATAATGGTCTTCTTTACTAAGAAGATCCAGAGCATACAGGAAGAAATTGCTAAAGACAATATTAATTCAACACATAATAAAGCACTCAAATCCCTAGATGCACGACATGGTGGCTGTCCAGGGACTTGGTCCCATTTTAGTGAACTGTCACTCGAAAATCTTAAACAGATGGTGAATACTGCCAAACCGACGACTTGCCAGTTCGACCCACTTCCAGGTTCACTTATTAAAGGTCTCTTTGGCGTTCTTGCACCTTCAGTTCTAAATATAACATATCACTCGCCTCTGGTGTAGTTCCAGCTGCTTTTAAGTCCGCTGTCATTAAACCCACACTGAAACGACCCAACCTAGATCCAGAAAACTTATGTAATTATAGACCTGTGTCAAACCTACCGTTTCTTTCTAAAATACTTGAAAAAGTAGTGGCACAGCAGCTGAATGATTTCATGTCCGATAACAATCTCTTTGAATCGATGCAATCAGGATTCAGGGCTAACCACTCTACTGAGACAGCTCTGATAAAGGTAACCAATGATCTCCTACGGGCAATGGACTCGGGCGCATCATCACTTTTGCTGCTGCTGGACATTAGTGCTGCATTTGACACAGTGGACCATATTATCTTGCTAGAACGGTTGGAAAAATGGATTGGTCTCTCAGGAAACGTCCTATTATGGTTCAGATCTTACCTCTCAGATAGGACACACTGCGTTAAATATGGCGAATTGACATCTGAGCCATTTAGTGTAACTTGTGGTGTTCCGCAGGGTTCAGTGCTTGGCCCCCTTCTCTTCAGCATTTATATGCTTCCACTAGGTGATATTATTCGCAAGTATAACATCAGTTTCCATTGTTACGCAGATGACACTCAACTCTATCTCCCGATGGAGGAATCTACCACACTAAACTGTGGAACTTTGGAGGCCTGCCTCACTGAGATAAAAGAGTGGATGTCACTCAATTTCCTGCGTCTTAACCCTGAAAAGACTGAAATGTTAGTAATTGGTCCTTCTAAGTCCCGTGACTTATTCTCTAAAACCGCAGTGAACTTGGACAATTGCCACATCACACAGAGTGACTCACTTAAAAATTTAGGTGTCATTTTCGACCCTGATCTGTCCTTTCAAACACATGTGAAGAAAATTACTAGAACCGCTTTCTTCCATCTCCGTAACATTGCTAAAATTCGTCCTATACTTTCTCAGTCGGATGCGGAAATCATAATTCATGCGTTTGTTACCTCCCGTCTCGACTACTGTAATGCACTACTTTCCGGTCTTCCGATGACCAGACTCAAGAGTCTTCAGCTGGTACAAAATGCTGCAGCGAGGCTTTTAACAAGGACAAAAAAGTATGATCACATCACCCCAATTTTGGCTAACCTGCATTGGCTCCCTGTTAGCCTAAGATGCGATTTTAAGGTTCTCCTACTACTATACAAAATCATACATGGACTTTCCCCCTCGTATCTTTCAGATCTGATCTGCCCTTATGTCCCGGCCCGAAGCCTTCGTTCCGAGAGCGCCGGTCTCCTGGTGATCCCAAGAGCCAAGAAGTGTTCCGCTGGTTCGAGAGCGTTCTCCATCCGGGCACCGGTGTTGTGGAATGCTCTTCCCCCTGATATCCGATCTGCAACCTCGGTGGAAATGTTTAAATCTAGGCTTAAAACTCACTTCTACTCTATAGCATACGAGTAACCTAATCTTCTTATATGTAATAACTTGTGAAGCCCTTAGAGACTAATTGTGATTAAGGGCTATACAAATAAAAATGACTTGACTTGACTTGACTAGAACTGACTCAAAGGGAAGTATACAATGAGAAAAAAAACACCAGATAATTAGTCACTTGACACTACGTCGTATAATTCAATATTCAATATTACTTGTTAGAAAGATGTGAAGCAATTATGTTCCCCAGGGGAAGATGTTTTTTTCTATGAAACTAATACAGTGGAACCTCGGTTTTCGAACACCTCTCAGTTCGAACAAATCGGTTCTCGACCAAAAATTTAGAGAAATTCTTGCTTCGCTTTTCGTTCAAAAAATCGGAGTTCGAACGCCGGTACGCTAGGGGCGATGCTGAGCGGCGTACGGGTGTAGATTGCCCCCACCCCTCGTGAAGAACTGTTGTCACGGCAACGTGCACTCCTTTTCTGCTTTCGTTTCAAAACGCGGTGAAGAGAGTGTTTTAATCCTTAATTATGCCTCGGAAGAAGGTTGGTACAAGCAGCAAAGTTGCTACAGTATAAAACAACACAGGCTACTTATACAAGCCTTAAACATACTTATACAAACCTTAAACATTCATTCTATAAAAAATATAGCACTGAAGCAACTTATAAACGAATTCAACTTATAAATGATCGTCCGGAACGGATCTCGTTCGTAAGTAGGGGAGCATCTGCACACATTTACGGTGTGTATTCAAACCAGAGCCGAAAGGCAACGTGCATAATGCCATTCGTGATCCATTTTTTACGCACCATTATTATGTGCAAGTGTGCACAATCATTGATTGACATGTGGAGGGAGAAGTCAAACAGTCACAACTCTTTCAAAAAGTCTTAAAAATTACATTTGCGACGGTTTTAGTGTTGTAAACTGGTTGTCTCCAAATGGCTACTTTTGGAACACCTAAACATACCCTTATAAAAATGTGTAAAATGCATTGTTAGGTTTTTCAGATTGTGATCAAATGTGACCAGGTACCAGGTATGAATTCGAGCTATTAACTCACCTGTTTTCCAGATAAAATGCTCGTGCTACACTTATCTCTAGGCATTTGATGAGGAAAAAATATATATTTCTCTTTTCTCTTTCTCTCCCTGCCATATTTATCTTGTTAGGTCAAGTCATGTTTATTTGTGACGTCCTTAATCATAAAGAGTCTCAAAGGGCTGCACAGACCACAGATCATTGCAAACCACAGACTGTTATAACACCATCCCCTGATCTAAAACCTACATGAGGGCAAGGAAAAACTCAAAAACCTCAACAGGAGGAAAATGAAGAAACCCTAAGAAGGGACCGCACATGAGGTAATCCCCCTTCCAGGATGACCAGGTGTTCTCCGTTCTCTCACTCTCCTTCTTTCTCACTCTTTATCTCTCTCTCTCTATCACTTCTCTCTCACTCTCTCTTCTTTATCCCATATTTCTCTAACCTCTCACTAGCGCTCCATACCTTTGTTCTATGCTATTGGTATCAGTCTCCAGAGGCTGGATTTTACAAACTATCAATATGAAAAAAATAGTAATTGTTCATCCCTGCTCATTTTGTTTCTGAAACAACTTTTGTCCCACAGCTGTCTCCGTACATACACTAGCTACACATGGAGAGGACAGTGATTGTGCTTAAAAGGGTTTGGAAGCAGACGGCTTGTGATGTCATCTCCAATAGAAAACTCACCTCCAAACCCCCCCACCCAGTATCTGTTGATATCACATTGTTTTGTTTCCGTGCTCGCCTTCTCGACCCTCATGAGCTAAGACGCCAAGGAGCTTAATGACGATGAAAAGGGCAAATACCAGAAAGACACGCAGCCCTTTCTGAGGCCCTGTCTGACCTTCTACACCAAACGTCTGACGGCGCCTTTATCCCGACAACGAGAAAAGTATTTATTTTCACCGCCGCGATGATAGTTTTTCTGTCCGCTCGTTCATTATGGCCCGTGTGGAAGCTGGCTATTGTCTTGGTGGAGTAATTGTAACCTGACAAAATGCTGTAGCTACAAAACGCAGAAGACAACCAGTGTCTTCCGCAACATTGTGGGTTTTGTGCTGCTTTTGGAGAGGAAATGTTGAAATTTAGACAACCCCTTTATGGTGCTGTGGTCAGTTGAGCCTTAGCATCCATCTACAGCATCTTCCCTTTCTCTCACTTTTCCTTGTCTCTTTTCTCTCACACTCTCTACCTTTCTTTAATGTTTCTTTTCATTTTTTTCTCTTTGATCCTCTCTGTCTCCCTCCATCTCTATCTGTCTTTCTCTCTCTCTCTGTCTCTCTTTCTCTCTCTCTCTCTCTTTCTCTCCCTGTTTTTTTGTCTTTCTTTCTATCCATCCAACATCTGTCTATCTTTCCATATCAATTCCCCTTCTATCTCTCTCTCATTCTACCCCACATTTCTCTCTTTCCATCTACCCCAGATCTCTCACTCTCTCTCTCTCTCTCTCTCTCTCTCGCTCTACCAAACATTTCTATCCCCCTCTCTCTCTACCCCACAATTCTCTCTTTCTCTCTACCCTACATTTCACTCTCTCTATCACTATCTCTCTCTCTTTCTCTCTCTACCCCACATTTCTCTCTTTCCATCCACCCCACATCCGTCATTCTTTCTCTCTCGCTCTACCCCACATTTCTCTCTTTCCATCCACCCCAAATCTCTCACTCTTTCTCTTTTGCTCAACCACAAATTTCTATCTCCCTCTTTTTCTCTCTCTACCCCACAATTCTCTTTCTCCCTACATTTCTCAGTCCCTCTCTCTGTCTCTCTACCCCACATTCTCTCTCTCTCTCTCTCTCTCTCTCTCTCTCTCTCTCTCTCTCTCTCTCTCTCTCTCTCTCTCTCTCTCTCTCTCTCTCTCTCTCTCTCTCTCTCTCTCTCTCTCTCATTCTCTCACTCTCTAATTCTCACATCGCACTTTGCGAACTTGGCAACCCTTCCACACCCAAGGTCCATTCACGGCAGCGGCGCTTACCCTGAAAGGCGTCCGAGTGTCCTGCGATCAGGTGCTTGAGCTCGTAACTGTACAAATAAATGTTGTGGAGGGTTTCTCGCCTGACCGCCAACTGGTAGCTCTCTTCCATCTTGCGAGTGCAGCACGAAGGGCCCTGGTGCTTGCAGACCAGGAGATCCACGTCTACAAAACAAAGCATCTTGCTGTCATTTCAGAAAGTTAAATAGAAAACCTGGAAATAAGCATAAGTGTTGAAGTTTGTTTTGGTCACCTGCATTCAAGAACCACATTGATCAAAAGGAAAACGTGGGGTGGGGTGGGGCGGCATTGACATAAATATTGAAGTGTCTTTGCTTTTTTATGAGGCGCATTATCATATTTCTTTTCAAATCTCCAAATTATACTGTGATAATTATATTTTTTATTACTATCTAAATTATCAACCAAACTTTAAAAGTGGTTTCTGTAACTTCAAAATATTTTACCTGCTGTAGCCATCCTCAGGCTGGAAAGATCATTGCATCCTCTGTCAAGCAACCTTTGTTGCACGTGCAAGTATGTGAAATTATTTGATGCGCTTCAATAAACTCTTCTTTTTTCATCTTTTTGGGGTTCGGGTTGGCATTTGGACTGCATTTCAAACAGTGCTGTTTCTTACCTTTACCATGTTCATCCTAAAATATTAGAAAACTGCTGGCATGCGCTACAAATCTCCCCCCCTTCTTTACTCCAGCTTTATGCGCTCAATGGCTGGAACAACGATGGTAAAAGTAAGATAAAAGTAGATAGGTGTGGTGGGAAAAAATATAAAGGCTTTTTGAACTCAGTGGGGCATTGTTAACAATTACTTCATAGAGAAAATATTTAATAACAACCTGACCTTTTTGGGTCCGTCTAATATTTACATTGATTTGATCCAACTTTCTTTATTTTCTTTCACAACACAACCATATCTTTTGGGTTGTTCTAAATGACAAGGTTATTTTGTACAACGTGACTCCATTACTTGATGGAGTTGTTTTAAACAATTTGACAACATCAACAGTGTTGGCAATGGTGTTGTTTTTGAAAAAAAAACAAATATAAATTATTTAATTTAGTTTGAATTGTTTTTCTACTTGTAGCACAACATGTATTGTCCCAATTTTAAGGAGTACTTAAAATGCACTTTTTTCTGGATCATTTCAAACAAATACAGAATATTTCTTTTTTGTGTGTGAGCAAA
This sequence comes from Urocampus carinirostris, assembly GCF_059441175.1. NCBI lineage: Eukaryota > Metazoa > Chordata > Actinopteri > Syngnathiformes > Syngnathidae > Urocampus > Urocampus carinirostris. The sequence continues at coordinate 56,347,359 of NC_142349.1, read as the reverse complement.
AAAACGAAGGAAGCTTTATGGTTTGGCCCATGTTGGGATTATTCTTAAAAAAAAACTATGTTTAGGATATAATTTGACAGAGACATCTGTGAATATGAATATATTTTGCTTTGATTTTTTTCGGGGGAGTCTAATTTTTCCAAACACCCAAATAACATTGTAATTATCATATCGAGACATTAATATTGGGCAAATGCAGAAGCTTTTTCCTTTTTTTTACTTGCTATTTGAATGAATTTGATTCTCCTTCAAAGTTTTATTTGTGCAAAACTACCTGCGGTTGTTCAAAAATGCACAATTTAGGCAGTATTTTTTGTGCAAGTTACCTCATTTCGTTTGTTTATTTTTTGAATAATATTCAACAAGTTGGCCCATTTATACGTACTTTAAAAGAAATATGTCACTGTTTCCGGATGTTTAAGTATGTATATTTTTTGACTTAAAATAACACAAACCAGGTCAAAAATTGACCTATCCAATGTTGATTGATCCAACTTTCTCACACTTCACTTGCGATCCAATTGTCCTGAGTAGAGCAGTTTCAAATATCAACCTATAAATCATGAAAATTGTTCTTTTGCTAAGGCTGAAGTTATAGTCTACGTTTACATACAACAACAACATGTTTCAAAAAGATCAGCTTCCACTTGCCACATCTAAAAATAAACCTCTCTGGACAGAAGACCAAATCCTTCATATTCCTTTTGCTTCCGGAGGGACTCGGGATTTATGGGCATCTCATATGATTGTCTGGCATACGTGTTTGTATAGTGGCCTGAGAATGCACGCACATAAACAGACTATAACTCTCCCGAGAGACACCAGAGGCACCGTGGGGGGGTGAGAAAGTAGACCAACTATTCAACGACGCGCCCTTCTATAAATACAGTGATACATCGGTACTCCAACAATTTGCTGTTAGAACACCGATCCTGAAAGGATTATGATCGAGGACCATAACATTTTTTCCCATAAGAAGTAGTTTTCCCAAGTTATTGCAGGACCTGAGAACGAAAGCCCCTTTGATATACGAAAATCTGGAAAGTAGCCTCCCCAACCATCATTTTTAACATAGGCCCTGCTGCCTCCAGCTTGTAGCAATAAACGACCGGGGATAAGGGTTCACAGCCACACAGGTGCTGTGCATTTTAGGCGGAAAGAACAGAAATAAAAACTGCCATGCGTGACACAAATTTTCTCTCGGTTATCGCTCTGAGCCATAGTGGAATGGGGATAATGGATCCTGTCCTAGACAATGCAGTTCAGTTTTGGGAAAAGACAGCACAATGGCACGCTTTTAAAAAAAAATCCACTTTGCCAGTCCCTGCCCTCAACAATAGTCGACCGCGGATAATGGGTTGGAGCCACAATCTCGCATTTCATGTTAAACGGAAATAAAAGCAAAAAAGATTCTACAGACCCGACAAAAGTTAGATCTGACAGTTTCCAGTGGATCGTGGATAGTGGCTTGTGGCAGCACAAGGGTTGTTTATTTTAGGTGTGAAAAACAACAACAATTGAGCCACCAGGCGCAATAAAATAAATTTAAAAAGCCTCCCACACATAACACAAATGTGCTCTCTCAGAAACTGATCTTAACAATAGTGGACCAGTGAGAATGAATCACGGCCAAATCCGTGCATTCATTTAAGTGGGACAGAACGACACGACTCTGACAAAAGTGCCTTCTACTGGCACCCACTCGCTGCAATATGGGATAGGAGATAATATATTGCACCTATACAAGTACAGTTCACTTTTTGATGGACATGATGGGCAAAAAGGAGCCTTGTGACCCAAGAAAATGCACTCTGCAACATTCGATCGGGAAAAATGGATCTCGGCCGATCAAATGCAGTTCATTAGGGGCAGAAAGAACCTCCCCAAGAAAGCAGCATGCACAACAGAAACTTGCTCTCCGCCTCTGCTCTCAAAAATAGTCGACCAGGGGTAATGGATCCAGGTCACAACAAATATAGAATAAAATATAACATTTAAATGAATATTTAACAATGTCCGGCTGTATTCTGATGTGTCTTTCACATATTGAGCTTTCACTGTACTGATCATTTCTGCTTGCAATATGTAAACAGCTTCAGTTAATATCTTGGATTTATGTATGACAAAACAGATATTTTATAACCAATGCTGTAGACTGATCGTAATTATCACCCGTTTTTGCATTAAGGGAACGGGTTACTGACGATAAACTGCTCAATCGGGTCGGAACGAGGACTTGGATGTTCTGCTCGCAATATATCGATAACTTTGTTTATATTGTAAATATATTGGATATAAAAATATAAATATAGATTGGATAGACTGAGAAATGAAATTGTGAGAGACAGAACTGGAGTAGTCGTGAAACTGAGCAAGCGTGTTGATAAGAGAGTACTCGGTTGGTTTGGACACAAGGAGAGAATGGATGAGGAGCGAATGTTGAAGAGGAACTACAGAGCAGAAGTCAATGGAAGGAGACCAAGAGGAAAGCAGCGATTGACGTGGACGGATGGTGTTATGAGTGCACTGCAGGAAAGAGGTCTAAATATAATGGAAGCTAGAGCTCTTGTTGGTGATAGAAAGGAGTGGAGAGGTGTTGTGAAAGGATAGTAGGATTGTGGACGCGTTCTTAAGGATGGGCTGGGCACCCGTACGATGCGGCAGGGGTAAACCAGTGAAAGCTGTCGGGCCCTGCTGTTGAACAGAAGAGTGTGTTGTGTCACCCTGACACGAGTGACATGGCCGCGTTCTGGTGTCCCATTTCATCTGGAGGGACGAAAGCATGACCAACTTGGGTGCCGAGGTGCCTAACTTGTTTGGGTGTTTGGGCTGGCCATGGTCCAAAAAATTTTATTTCCCTTTTATTTTCTTTCTTATTGTATGTGTGTGTCTTGCTGTCGGTCACCCCTCTTGAGGGATATGACCAAGGTAGGTAGATAGATAGCTAGATAGCTAGATAGCTAGATAGATAGAAACATAGATAGATATTGTAAATAAATCGGGGATTGAAAACTCACTTTTTATAAAAATAACCATGCACAGATCATAAACTTGTCGCTTATAGCATAAAAGCAATGAGCTACTGACGATAAAGTGCTCAATCTTTTGGTTACATCAGACGTTCTGCTCCCAATATATAAACACCTTCAGTGTCTGTCTATGATTTACATATGACAAAAACATATGTTTTAGAACCATATCTGTGCACGAATCGTAACCATCACCTGTTGTAGCATCAAAGCAACTAGCTACTGACGATAGAAGGCTAAAACAGGCCAGGACGAGGACGTTCTGCCCGCAATATCTAAACACCTTCAGTGTATATCCACAACAAAACACGATTTGTACAACCACAACCAGGGCACGGATCGTAATCATCTCTGAAAGTAGCCAGACGTCACCCGTTATAGCAGCGAGGCAACAAGCTACTGACGATAAACGGCTCAATCAGTCGGTTACATCAGGAGGGAACGGGGACAAGCCGGCGTCACCTGCTCGGTACGGTTATAAACGCAGCCATGACATCATTTGGCAAAGTATTTTCACTGCCCGTTTCCTCGACCAAACTCGTATGCATTTTGCAGTAGCTCGATATGATAACTCACTCGGGGATGGGGGGAAGGCAGGTGTCGAAACCGGAGCCTAAAGTATGGCCTTAGGACAGACTCGAGAGCAAATCCCTCCGTGAAACACAATAGGGTCGCATTCTCAATCCTTCTCGCGCTTTCTGTCCCTCTCCACCATTTGCTGGGCATATTCTTGCCAGGCCCGCTCGGATTTTAATTACTCGGGCCAGGGAAGATAGGACATTCCTCCCCTTCCTATTCTTCCGGTCTTGGGCATTTTGTTTCAGTGATATGTTGGCCTGGTCAATGGTGGCTGTACTTGCACCAGGCTGTACTTGCCTAAGACACACCAGAGAAAATGGTGCCCCTACGACCCGAGTTGTTAAGTGATCCAACCAACCAACTAATTTTAAGTTGGGGTTGTTAGCGCACAAGTCAAGTCAAGTCACATGCATTATATAGCCCTTGATCACAAAAATGTCTCAAAGGACTGCACAGGATTACAATTACGCAATTACCTGATCTTAAACCAACATACGGGCAAGGAACAACTCAACAACAAAGTAAATGTCCTCAAACTCAACGGCAATATGTTGAAAACCTTCTTAACCAAAACTTAGCTTGATCTATGTCTACGACAAAGAAATTTTTTTAGTGCCCCAATGTGTGTTTTGTGCTCCAAATGCTAGCATCGTCTTCTTCTACGCTGAAAACTAGCATTGGCTTTTTCTATGTCCAAAATTAGCCTAGTCTTTATGTGCACCAAAAACTAAAGTTGTCTTCTATGGCACCAAAATCTACCGTTGTTTTTTTTCCCCCAAAAGCTAGTATTTATTTCCTCTATGATGCACAGTAGTATTTATTTTCACACCACAAGTTAGCGTTGACTTTTTCAATGTTAAAAATGATTCATATTTATTTGCACCAAAAGTTAGTCTCGTCTTCTACACTAGGACTAGCATCATTTTTTATACTAAAAACTGACATTGCATTATTCTATGTTAAGAATAAGCTTCATCTTTAAGTTGTCTTCTTCTATGCCAAAATTAGTCGGGGGGTTTTTCTTTCTTTTTGGTCACCCCAAAATCATTGTTTGGGTTTTCATTTCCACGAATTGCAAGAATCGCTTCATCTATGATGGAAATTCTCATCTTCTTTAAGGTTCAAAACTAGCATTGCATTATTCTATGTTAAGAATAGGCTTCATCTTTATCTGCGCCAATGTTGTATTCTTCTATGCCAAAATTAGGTTTTTTTTTCTTCTTTTTTTTTTATTGTTTTGGTTTTTATTTTCCTCCAATTGCTAGAACCGTTTCATCTATGATGGAAATTTGCATCTCCTTTAAGGTTAAAACCTGCATTGCATTATATTCACCAGATGCTAACGTTAGCATAGCGCTATATCTCCTGCCCGCTGCTAAACATCAGCTTGCACTACCCCAACGGAGCTTTATCGTCGACGGCGACTTTAATCGGGCATGTTTATTGACTGTACTCCCAAATCCTTTCAATTGTGGACTCCCAAATCTACTAATTGTGGACTGAGCAATTCGGAAAACGCTGGACTGAGCAATTCGGAAAAACGCTGGACTGTGTAATGTAAGATCAAACATTCAGGAACTCTGTTTGACCCTCACAACACCCCCCCCACCGAGGACAACAAAGTCAGTTAGTACTTTGTTCCTTGTTTCTTTGTTTCCTTATCCTCACTGTAAATGTGGGACTGGAGTCGTCCAATTTCGTTGTCACAGCATATCCCATGTTGTAACAATGACAATAAAGGCATATTCTATTCTATTCTATTATGTTAAGAATAGGCTACATCTTTATTTGTGGTTGTCTTCTATGCCAGCATTAGCGGGTGTTTTTTCTTCTTCATTTTTTTTTTATTGTTAAAAAAAATAGAGTTGTTTCATCTATGTTGGATATTTGCATATTCTTTTAGGTGAAAAACTAGCATTGCATTAGCCTATGTTATGTGATTAAGTCTCATCTTTATTTGTGCCAAAAGCATGAGTCATCTTCTACATAAAAACCCAGAAAAAAACATAGAATTGATCCATCTATGATGATAAGTAATAACGTATTTTAAGGTTAAAAACTAGCGTTACCTGATCCATGTTGAAAGTCGGTGTTGTATTCTGCTACGCAAATGGTCTCATCTTTATCTTTTTATTATATAAAAACTAGCTTTGTTGAGTTCTACACTACATTATTTTATTCACCCCTAAACCTTTTAATGTCTTAAGCTGTAAAAACTAGCATCATATTTTTCTATGCTAAAAACTGGAAGTGTGTCCTTCGATGTTAAAATTAGGCTCATCTTTATCCACATCAAAACCTGAAGTTGTATTCTTCTAGACCAAAAGAATTGTTTTCACCCTCAATGCTGTTATCTTCTGCGCTAAAAGCTAGCATCATCTTCAATGCTGAAAACTAGCATTATCTTCTCTGCTAGTAACGAAAATTGCCTTTTTCTATTTTGAAAATAAACGTCATCATTTGCCCTAAATGCTTGAGTTCTGTTCTTTAACACCAAATATTAGCATAAACTATACTAGTTTATAAAGGTTTGACTTTTTCTATGCTAAAAACTAGTGTTGTCCACTCCTGAGATGATTGCTAGCATTACATTTGTCACCCCTAAAACTATTATTGTCTTTTGCTCTAAAAGCTAACATCTTGTTCTTATATGCCAACAACTAACATATTATGTACACCAAAACCTAGCACTGCCTTATTCTATGTTGAAAATTAACATAATCTTCACTTGGGCCAAAACCTAGCATCACCTTCAACAACACGGGGCGGCAGTAGCTCAGGAGGTAGAGCACTCGTCTTGGGAAGTGTCCTTGGGTAAGACACTGAACCCCTAATACCGCCAATAAGCAGGTTAGCGCCTTAAATGGCTGCAAGGCCGCTATTGGGAAATGTGGAACACATTGTGGAGCACACTGTAAAGCGCTTTGGGAAGTCATTGACTTGAAAAGCGCTATATAAATGCAGATCATTTCATTTCATTTAACACCAAAGATTTGCATCGTCCTTATGTGCGCTTGCTTACAATGTTTTTCTTCTTCTCATGTCTTCTCATGTCTTCTTCCTTTGCTGAAAACTATCCTTGTCAACTTCTACGCCAAAAGCTAGCATTATTTTTACCCCTCTAAAATAATGTAAGTATCATACTTCTGTGTCAAGATTTAGCTTCCGCATGAACAGCTGGCGTAGTCTTTTCCTACATTACAAACTTGAACAGTTTTAAATGCATAATAAAATAGCATAGCTTTCTTCAAAGACAAAAAAACTTTTTGCTTTTTATCTCTAAAACTCAGCGCCAAAAGCAAGCATGGTCATGTTCTACGATGCAAATTAGCATCAACTTCAGTTGCACAGAAAGTTAGCATTGTCCCTTTATAATAATCCATGACTATAATTTAATAATACTTTAGAGACATTAACCAGAGGACAAGAAATAAATATCAACTTGTGGACGGGTAGATATAAAATAAAAATATTTCCATTTAAATCCAGTTATTAGAAAAGTTATTCTTTTGCTTATTTATTTATTTAAGCTAACCAAAAACACCCCAGTTTGGGATAACCCAATGTTAAAAAATACGATTATACCAATGCACATTTTGTTGTCAAGTCTGTCAAGTCGATGACAGACTGTGACCCCGATACCACGAAGAAGAAGGCAACACTAGCATTTAGTTAACGCTAAGTGAGACAACAGAATAAAAAAGGTTACGGCTACTTTAGCTTTACGCAAGCTCAGCGCGTGTAGTCTGGCACTGGTGTTCCTCGGCATTAGCGTATTACCTATCCGATATGAAATGAATATGCTCTCGGTGTAATCCCGGCCAACCTCGCCGTCCCTTGCGAGTAAGTGATACGCAGGAAAGATTTTGCCTCTCAAAGCCGACACAGCGGTTGGTCACGTCTGACCGTCGCATAACTATCTGCTTGTTTTTATGTTCTGTTTGCTTGTTTGTTTTAGCAACCACTTGAGAATTTGTGAATTTTATTGACAAATATGCTAAAAACTATGATCGTATACTCCTAAGCGTCTAACTTGAGTTATGGTCTGCTCTAAAAGCTAGCGTTAATTTCTTCTACACAAACATATCTGTTTGTTTTTGTCAGTTAGCTTGTTTGTTTTAGCAACCGTTTAAGAGTTTGTACATTTTATTGACGTATGTGCTGAAAACAAAGATTGTATACTTCTATGCTTATAACAAGCACTATGTTCTGTTCTAAGAGTTAGCATAGTTTCTTCTATGCAAACATACAAGATGTTTTTTTTAGTAAGCTTGTTTTTTTTTTCCAGCAACTGCTTTGTTATTCAAAATGTGATTGACACATGTGCTGAAAACCAGGATTGTATACTTATATATATGTTATATTCTCCTCTAAAAGCTTGTATAGTTTTCTTTTATGTAAATAAAAATCTTCTCGCTTTTTTAGTTAGCTTGTTTGTTTAAACAACCACTCAGTTTTTGAGGTCTTATTGGCAAATCAAGATTGGATACTTCTATGCTTGTAAAAAGCATTATCTTCTGCTCTGAAATATAGTATGGTTTAGGAACTTGTGAATCTTATTGACAAGTGTGTGATTGTATACTTATACACCTATAACTAACGCCGTTATATGCTCTCAAAGCTAGCACAGGTACACAAACATATCAGTTCTTTTTTTTAATTAGCTTGTTTGTTTTGGCAACCATTTTCTAATTCAAGATTGTATTTACAAATGTGCTGAAAACTAGGATTGTAAAAGCTAGCACCGTTTTTTCTAAGAAAATATATTTGCTTGTTTTTTTGTTTTTTTTTTAAGTTAACTTGATTATTTCAGCAACCGTTTGAAAATTTGACTAGGATTGTATACGTCCGCGCTTATAACTAGCATTAGAATCTGGTGAAAAGGCAAGCATAGATTTCTTTTGAACAAAATATCAACCAAATATATAAATATGCTTGTTTTTTCTGAAGTTAGCTTGTTCATTTTAGCAACCGTTTAGTAATTCAAGATTTTATTCACAAATGTGCTGAAAACCAGATTGCATACTTATATGCTTATAAGTAGCGTCATTTTCTGCTCTAAAAGCTAGCATTGTTTCCTTCTAAGCAAATATATCTGCTCATCTCTGTAATTAAATTGTTGTTTATAACAAATCACTTAGGAATTTGAGAATTTTATTGAATAATGTGCTGAGAACAAGAATTGTATATTTCTAAGCCTAAAACGAGTGTTGTTGCTAGCCCGTTTTGTATTTTGTTAATGTATTCTTACATATTTGCTAAGAAGCAGGAATGAATACATACAGTATGACACGTCTCCCTCTACGCTAAAAACTAGAATATTTTATGCCAAATACTAGCATAGCTTATTCCATTTAAAAAAAAATACCCTCATATTTATTTCCACCAAAAGCTAGTGTATCCATCTATGCCAAAGGGAGTTCTTGTTGTATTTGTTGTGGCAAAGGGTACTATTGTTAATGAAAACTAGCAACTTTTTTAAATTTTTATTATTTTACAAAAAATAGCATTGCCTTCATTTGTGTCAATAATGGGTGTTATCTTCATTTGCTATATGCTGAAAACTAGAATTGTCTCCTCCTAGGCCAAAAAACTATTATTTTCCTCCCCCTCTAACCAGCATCTTCTGCGCTAAAAGCTAGCTTCTTTACCATTCTGAAAAAGAGCATTATATTCCATGCTAAAATTTAGCATTGCCTTCTTCTATGCTAATTTCCCTCATCTTTATTTGCGCATTCAGCTAGAGTTGTCTTAGTCCTTTCAAACACATGTGAAGAAAATTACTAGAACTGCTTTCTTCCATCTTCGCAACATTGCTAAAATTCGTCCTATACTGTCTCAGTGGGATGCGGATATTATAATTCACGCGTTACCTCCCGTCTCGAATACTGTAATGCACTACTCTCCGGTCTCCCGAAGTCCAGAATCAAGAGACTTCAGCTGGTACAAAATGCTGTAGCGCGACTATTAACTAGGACAAAAAAGTCCAATCACATCACGACGATTTTGGCTAACCTGCATTGGCTCCCTGTCAGCCTAAGATGTTATTTTAAGGTTCTCTTAGTATTATACAAAATCATACATGGACTTGCTCCCTCATATCTTTCAGATCTGATTTCCCCCTATGTTCCGGTCCGAAGCCTTCGTTCTGAGAGCGCCGGTCTTCTGGTGATCCCAAGAGCCAAGAAGTGTTCCGCTGGTTCGAGAGCGTTCTCCATCCGGGCACCGGTGCTGTGGAATGCTCTTCCCCCTGAGATCCGATCTGCAACCTCAGTGGAAATGTTTAAATCTAAGCTTAAAACTCACTTCTACTCTATAGCATATGAATAACCTATACTTTTGGACAATATCTCTGTATTATTTGTGATTGCAACATCCTTTGCTGTCTGGTAATCCTGGAAGGGGGATACCACATGTGCGGGCCCTTCTAAAGGTTTCTTCATTTTCCTCATGTTGAGGTTTTTGAGTTTTTCCTTGCCCTCATGTTGGTTCCAGATCAGCGGATGGTGTAATAATAGTCTGAAAAAATAGACTGTGTAATAACCTGTAAAGCCCTTTGAGAGTCTTTGTGATTAAGGGCTAGACAAATAAAAATGACTTGACTTGACTTAACTCTAGCATCGTTGTTGTCACTCCAAAACTAGTGTCTTTTTTTTATATTCCTCCAAATGTTACCATTGTTTTTGTCTTCTATGATGAAAACTAGCATCAAAATCCATTCACTAAATTCTGAGCAAGGATAAAAAAGTGCTGTCTACTGCTCCTTTACGCCACCAATGAATTTCTTCCGCCCGACTAAAGTGTCGACACACTTAACCCTTCTGACTCTTAATTCTCTTAATCGTTTTCAGGTGACAAATACCTCCTGAGTAATCGAGCATATTGAAAGGGGGACTCTGGGGGTCCCGATCCTTTTAGCGACGGCTCAGTGCACTGGTTACAAATATAATCGCCGCACTTGCTCACATGTCTTGTGCAATATGTCAAAAAAACTGCTGAGTGAGCAGTTTTTTAATTTAAGCAATTAAAAATAAATAAATAACCCGCAGTCCACATAACCGCAGATCGAGAGGGGGGTTAAGTTTTCGTGTTTGTTTGATATTTCACATGAGAAGAAGAAAAACATTGTAAGCAAACAAGCAAATAAGGCTTCTGGGTTGACTTCTGGGATCCGGTGAGCATTCCAGGAGGGGCGGGGCTTACCCGAATGTAAACAGGCCACAAAGGAGTCATTTTCTTTCTTTTGGACGCTTTTGAAAGCGGCTTGAGATCAGAGGAACGCCGCTGAGCTTTCAAAGATGCTGAGTTTATCAAGGTTTATGAAGTGAAAAATAGTCAGCAAAAGGGCGGGGCCAGATAAAAAAAGAACGGATATCTCATTTTTCTAACATGTATTTATAAATTAATGTACATGCAGACATCGACAGGACATGTTAGATTACATTTTATTTTCGTTTATAAATAGATTAATGTTGTCAAATATCTTTTGAATCTGTGAAATTAAAGCATAATGATATTCAATCCTGCACTTTACGGCCTCAAATATTCCATGATCCATTATCCCCCATCGCATATTGTTGTGAGCAAGGACAGCAGAGCACACTTTTGTCAGGCCTGGTTGCTCTTTTGTGGCGTTACTGTATTTCCACCTAAAATGAACTGCACTTGTTCTGCCGCGATCCATTATCCCAGTAACACATTGTTGCGAGCAGGGACTGGGAGGTGTTCTGTTTTAGTCAACCTAAAATGAAATGCGTGGTTGTGGCCACTACCCATTATCCCCGATCAACTATTCCTGGGAGCAGGAACTGACAGGGCTTTTTTTTTTTAAACCTACCATTGTGGCCCACCTCAAATAGACTGCACTGTTTTTGATGCGATCCATTATCCCAAGTCGACAATTGCTGAAAGTGGAGGCCAAGGGAGCAAATATTTCTCATGTGTGTCGGCTCTTTTTATCCGTTCTCTCTGCCTGGAACAAACAGCATCCTCGTAGCCAAGATCCATTATCACCAGTTCACTACTTCTAAGAGTGGGAGTTGGGAGAAGCACATGTTAAAAATGGGGAGTTACTTTGTGGATTTTCACTCATTGTGAGGGATTCTGGTCCCCATTGCCACGCTAAACAGGGGATTACAGTAATTCTTTTTTTTTTGCTGGTAGTGGAAAAAAAAAGAGAGAAAAATACAATAGCACTCTCAAAATGTTGCACCGGGCCGAAACAGATTACAATATCTGGGTCTGTCTCAGACGTCCCTTTTTGGATTTCCTTCTATGCCATGAATGAACAAATTTTGATTGTTTTCATTTTCATGTAAACTGTTGTTTTGGGCTACTCTTATCGCCAATGTAACTTTTAGTTTTTCAATTTTTATTCAATGCTTTAAAGCCCAAATGTGTAATATTTGACCACTAGATGACACTGTGTTGTCTGTGAGAGCTAGGGCATGTTATACACGGCACAGCGTGGCGGCAGGTTGCCAGACATGGCGCCGATCTAAGAGGGAAGTCCACCATGTAAAAGAAATGCTAACTTCTCAACCAATTATTGTTTTTCTTAGAAAAACAAACATAGGTGTTATATTTATGTATTTTTGCCTAATATTAAAATCAACGTTTTTACTGGATGTACCACTAGGAGTGAATAATGGGCAGCACGGTGGCGCAGTGGTTAGCGCGTGTGCGGCACAGTTCTAAGGTCTTGGGAACCTCCTGTGTGGGTTCAAATCCAGCTACCGGACTTACTGTGCGGAGTTTGTATGTTCTCCCCGTGCTTGCGTGGGTTTCCTCCGGGCACTCCGGTTTCCTCCCACATTCCAAAGACATGCATTTCAGGTGGATTGGCCGGTCAAAATTGTCCCTAGGTGTGAATGAGCGAGCGTGTTTTCTGTCCCTGTGTGCCCTGCGATTGGCTGGCAACCAGTTTAGGGTGTCCCCTGCCCACTGCCCGATGATTGCTGGGATGGGCTCCAGCTCCCCTGCAACCCTACTGAGGATAAGCGGTGCAGCTAATGAGATGAGAGATGAAGAGTGAATAATTATTACACAATGTCCCTTTAATGCTCAGTTTTTTTGTCTCTGTTGAAAATTAGCCTCATATTTATAGTGAAAAGATCTAGATATTGCTGTAAGTTTGATTTTTTAGTGTGTGTACACCTTTATCAGAGTACAGGACACTACTGTAGTGCTTCTTTCCGCCGCTACCAGCGTGTGTGTGCATCCAGATCATTAGGTGAGACACCTAAGGCCAAGATAGAGATGTAAATTCATGCACAGACTTCTGTAGATTGGTAAGAAACCAGCCTACCTGAAGGGAACTGGTAGATTGACTGGCCTCGGATTATGTGTGTTCTCTATACTGTATCTCCAGCGCGCTAAACACTTTGCCGTTTTATTTAATATCTAGTTAGTACATCCGTTCAATATGTTTGGTGTGAAAAATAAATAGGAGGCGAGCCATTTCTTTTGAAACCACATAAGAAAGCTTGATGTGGTTGAAAAAACACTTTTTTTCAGACACTTTTTACCACAGAGGACCTCTTGAAGCACAACTTCCAAAAGTAAGTTAAACTCAACTTTATTTATCTATATAGAGAATATAATAATAATAATAATAATAATAATTTCCTTTGTATTGCCATTCTTTGTAACAATGTACACAGAACGAAATGTCGATACACCTGACCCGTTGTAGCGAGTCGATGCAGCCGCAGCCAACAGAGGGCGCCGCCATTATACCAATTAGGTATGTCTCGGCCGAGGCGCGAACCAGCGACCTCCCAGTCTATAGAGAACATTCATCACATCCATTAAACAGCATCATCTCCAAATGGAAGAGCAGCTTCAGCGACAGACTGCTGTCACAGTCTTGTTCCACGGACAGACTGAGGAGATCATTTCTTCCTCATGCCATGAGGCTCTTTAACTTCGACCGGGGGAGTAAAAGCCCAAATTAAACCACACACTCACATTGCATATTAACCTGTTTCTATTAGAGTGTATTTTATGTGGCACTATTCAAATACTCTATATCAACACATTACATTGGGTATTTATGTATGTATTATTTACTTATTATTGTTTTATTTTCAACACAAGAATACTGCTGGAAGAGTGAATTTTCCTACGGGGATGAATAAAGTATCTATCTATCTATCTATCTATCTATCTATCTATTATTTTATGAAATGTTTATTTTTTAGTACAGAACAATACAGGTTACTTATACAAGCAATTAACATACTTATATAAACCTTAAACATGCAAATTATATCACTGAAGCAACTTACGAACAAATTAAACTTACAAACGATCGTCCAGAACCTCGTTAATAAATTGGGCAGCGTCTGTATTGCCTAGGTATCAGATTCGAGGTTATTAGCTCACACAAAAAAATAATCAGTTCGTTATTTTCCCTGTTTCACCACCCATCTGTCAATGTTTTTGACTACATGCCGCCCGTGACTCGAAAATTTGCACACCTCTGTTCTAGGATTGTGACCGGGTCAAACTAACTATTAAAGGTGATCAAAGCTACATCCAATTTTTGCAAAACTACAGAGTTTAGTATTAGTAAAACCAAACGAACACCTTTTTTTTTCACACCCTTTTCCAGTCAGCAGGGTTCCGCGGCGGCCTCACTCCTCCTGGCACGTTTCTCGAAAAAAATTCTCTTCTCACCGCACATGAATGAAACGTAGCACTGTTTCCTGACACAAACATCACCCTGTGAATCGGCTGAAGTTTTGCCACTTCAAATTCGCAGCCTTGCTTTGGTTGGCATCCGATCCGTCTGAGCGCGCAAACATGGCAAATCTCCTTCGCTTTGAAGGCGCAAAACAACCTGCTGGAAAGGCCAGCGGCAATAAAAAAATGGCTAAACAAGAAACCCGAAATGTATTCGTAAAAAGGGGGGCGCTGTTTGATCAGCTGGGATTCCGAAACCTGAGAAGCGCAAAAACAAGATGTGATTGTTGGCTTTTTTTATGGGAGATATCGAGAGGAAGGTCATTGCGGTTCACACAGATACCCTTGAAAAGGTTTTGGGATGGTGAAAAGTCCATGAAAATTTAACAAACGACAATATCGCGACTCAAATTAAATGCCGTGAATGATTAGGACCACCGGAGGGCGCACTACAGTAGACTTCTAGGGTACTGCGTCCCTAGCTTACAATGTTTTCACGTTAACAATGTGGAAAACGATGCTTGGCCTTTATGCCACCATACATTTAAGTCAAGTCACAATTATTTGCATTAGCTCTAAATTGCAAAATGTCTCAAATGACTGCACAGGTTACAAATACACCATCACCTGATCTTAAACCAACATGTGGGAAAGGTAAAACTCAAAACCTCAGTGCGAGGAAAATAAGAAACTTTGAGAAGGAGCCTTGCAAGTGGTAATCCCCTATATAATATCAACAACACATCGTTTGTGTGCTCAATTACATACAAAATTCTAACTTTGTGGTGTTTGTGCACATGCTGGTCCGCTATTGGTTTACGTCATAGCGTCATGAAGATGCCAATATTCTATTGGCTGAACACCACAATGCTTCCTTTCCCCCTCTTTTTTCAGTTCAAAATAACAAATTCATGTGTAACAAACTTTGATTAGCTAGACTTGCAGTGATGTTAAAGGGAAAAGCATAAAGATTATAACCATAGAAATGACACTTGCAATTATGAAAGAATACAAAGAAGGCACATAAATCGTTAACAGCCATAATCCTTAGCAAGGGTAACGAAAATTGGGACCATTAAGAATACGCATGCGATTAAACTAAGAATGTGTACTAAGGGCATGAAAATCCTGGTAAGTGTAAGGTTTTAAATCAGTTCATATGAACCCCCCAAGCCCCCCTGCATCCACCCACTACCACCACTGTACCAGCTCAAGTGACACCAAAGGTAAATAACATTTAACCGTTCCTCCAATATAGGTCTGTTTCTTTATAACTGTATATAATCATAAAAGCCTACATTACACCTAAGTAGTACTTATGAAAGTTTTTATCTAGGATACCGGGGGCTCAGAACACATTACCGTAAGTTTCTAACCCCCGCTATCATTTTCATGATCATTTCACCTTACAATCCTTGCGTTATTACAAATAACGTTCTATCGCAGGGCTCTCATGTACTAAAATGATGTTTGGATTTATTTATTTATTTTTTTGCAAAAAATAAAAAAATAATTTATTGAAAAATGAAAACAGATGAATCAGCACTAGGATAATACATGGAAACACTGAAAAGCTCTGAAATTCATTTTTAATGTTTCGGTTCTAAATTGTCATTTAAAGGTTTATCAAAGACTTCATCTTGATTTACATGAGTCCATATGAAATGTATTCAAAGTTTAAAAAAAGGAAAATTATATATATATATATATATATATATATATATATATATATATATATATACTGTATATGGCCACCTATGGACGTACAGGCAAAAACGAAAGTACGTTTTCATTTAAATGATATACAGTACACTCAATAAAGAAATCAATCAATGGACAAATCCTTCCGTCTGCCGCCGGTAAAGCGAACGCCTCGGCGTCCTCTTGTTGCTCATGGCGACAACAAACAACTTCATAAACAAATATCAGATGTTTTGGCCGCGCTTTCTGCCAGGCTATCCGTTGCGCCCGCACCAATGTTAGTTAAGACATCCGACCGGGTTAACCCCGGGAGAAGCTAGCATACTTGAACCCAAGCCCGAAGGTTCTCAATTCATGTTGTACTTCCAAAATATGGTTGGAATTGATTGTTATCCTCATAAAATAAGAAATTCCTTTGAAGGAGGAATGAAAAACACAACTGACAATGGAAGTCGACATTCTGTTGTAATCTGAGGAGCAACATCAGCTACCAAAACACTTTTTTTTAATTTATCAGAACAATATTACTTAGACATCATCTTCCCCCACAAACGAGTGCCACCAACACTAAATACCAGGCTTCGTGCATTTTCTGGAGGAAACCCTGTTCCTGATAGCTTGTATACTGGGATGTTAATCGGAAAAGGGGCTCATGATTTTTTTTTTCCTAATTTATAAATGTACAATAGTAGAACCCTACATTAGTCTTTTAGTGGTGGGATTTCACACTATATGGAATCTTCTAATTAGGGGTATTTATTTTTGTAAATAGGGAATTGTCTGTACATATAGAGCGATATATATAAGGGTTCCTACAGCTTAAGGCAAATGAAATTCAAGACTTTTTAAGACTGTTTAATTGCCTTTTGAAATCGAATTTAAGACCAAGTCCCAAAAAATAAACACTATATGAATTAGAGACAATTTCAAACAAATGTTCCATTTACAAACAAAAAAAAATTAAATCACATAGCACCCTCCGAAGTTTTAGATTTCAAAAACAATAAAGAAAATGTATGTTTACAGCACGTAATGGAACCCCAGTCAAAACTGGCAGATCACTACTAATTCCATGTAACTATTCGGCTACATTCATGAAGATTTTTTTTCCACGATGTATGGAAAACGACTTTTTTTTACTAAATATTTTTATGTGTATATATAAATATGTATACGGTTGCTCTCCTTTAACCACTTGGGTCGTTGGGGCACTATTTCCTGTGATGTATATATACAAAGACAGAGACAGAGACAGAGACAGTGAGAGAGAGATAGTGAAATGAAAGAGTGATAAAGATACATACATAGAGATAGAAATATTGATTATGAGAGGTAGATTAAGCAGGATATAGCTAGAAAGAGAAAGTGGGAAAGAGAGAGATTTAGAGCTGCTAGTCCCAAAAATATCTAAATCATGTGATGTTAATTATATGTTGTCCATCAATATTTGCTTTGCTTCTAGTTGTGTGCGTTCATATTTGGGCATATAACCAATCACATTTCCGCCATTACTTGTTGCTAGGCTAAGAAATCAAACCTGAGGCCTTCAGGATGAGATATGCAGGTTCTGGCCCATACAATACGTCTTGGAGAGAGCTGTCAGTGTAGGCATATAGCCAATTAGCTTTCGAGTTGGCGTCTGAAAGGAAGCTACCGGGTTTGAGCAACATCACTAGTTTCACAATCTGTGACTGGCTTAGTGGCTAGGGTTCGGTAATCTTAATACCAAAGTGTTAACGCTAACAGCCATGATACAAGGAAAAAATATGGTTGTGTTATTTAATAGAGAAACATTGGACACTAGAAAGCTAGCAAGCGTTGCGCCAGCAGGATATGGTTTTTCTGGCAGCCTAGAGGTAACATCCTAAAGCTGTGCACAATTCTGACCCGAAACGATTATCAGCCCGGTCAGTTGGGGCAAAAGTGCCAATCATGTTCTGGTCTGGCCCAACTTCTGTTACAAAAGACAAGAGCGGGTGCGTGGGACAGAAGCCGTGGAGGGCTGCCGGGACGTATGGGGATTCCCGGCAGGGTCCGTTCAGCAAGGCGTGGATAACGGTGGGAGTTTGGCACAGACCACTGTCACAGGTCGCCCGGCTGATGTCTGTAGCTTGTCTCGGGCACAATCGGGCGCAGACCTCTGTCAGACCCTGATAACAGGCGCGCAGCAGGACCCAAGCGGCAAAATCACGACTTCCCCACAAGAGTTCTTGCGTATAAGTTTCACCCTTTCGTTCGCAAAAAAACTCATTTACTAATTTGGTATGGAGCTGAAGGCGTAGTCATAATATCCACGCAACGCCACAGATATATATGTATAAAAACACAGTGCGGAGGTCCAGGGTTCGATTCCAGCTATCAAAGCCACCCCACGCAGAGTTTGCATGTTCTCCCCGTGCCTGCGTGGGTTTCCTCCGGGTACTCTGGTTTCCTCCCACATTCCAAAAACATGCATGTCAGATTGATTGGCCGATCCAGATTGCCCGTAGGTATGAATAAACATGTCAATGGTTGTAAGTCTCTGCGACTGGCTGAAAACCAGTTCAGGGTGTCCCCTACCCACTGCCTGAAGATGTCAGGGCTTCAGCACCCTCGCACCTCTAATAAGGATAAGCGGCGCAGAAGATGGATGGATGGATGGATGCTCCAATAACTCCTTCTGTATTTTCTGTCCTCGTTCACTTGTATTTTGTTCCAGTAGCCCATATATGTATACCATAGTTCCCTGGCAATTGACCTTGTTGACCTGGGCAACGTCTGACCATCGTTATTACGTTCTCTCATGCATGAAGTAGGTAGGTATATCATGAAGAGGGCTTGCCTGAGCACCCTTACTGGCTGATGACTGAATTTGAACCCCGAGTCTCCCACATTCAAATCATTAGACTTAACCTCTATACTACAGGCTACTGGGGGAACTCGTGCAAGAACCCCCAAACTGGAAGAGGGGCTCCAACAGATACCAGGAACAACATCTGAAACCTCAGTCCAGAAGAGTGCAGTCCTGGGAAGAGTTAAATTCTGTGGAATAACCCCTCAAACTCCTAGAGGACCAGAGTTCGAGGATGATACACACAAAACCCCACCAGGGGTGAGGAGGATTTTTTATATATATCTATGTGTGCGTGTGTATATACATATTATCCATCCATCCATTATGTGCATCACTTATCCTCAGTAGGGTCGCGGGGGTGCTGGAGCCCATCTCAGCTAACTTCGGGCAGTGGACACCCTGAACTGGTTGCCGGCTAGTCGCAGGGGACACATAGACAGACAACTCACTCGCTCATTCACACCTAGGGACAATTTGGACTGACCAATTAACCTGACATGCATGTTTTTGGAATGTAGGAGGAAACCAGAGTGTCTGGAGGAAACCTATGCAAGCACGGGCAGAACATGCAAACTCCACACAGGAGGTTCGATCTCATGACCTCAGAACTGTTCCGCACACGTGCTAACCACTGCACTGCTGTGCTGCCCCAATACATGTTATAGATAGCGAAATAGATGAGAGAGAGAGAGAGAGAGAGAGAGAGAGAGAGAGAGAGAGAGAGAGAGAGAGAGAGAGAGAGAGAGAGAGGGAGAGAGAGATAGCAGGAGCAAGAGAAAATGTGATAGAGCAATAGAGATAAAGGAAAATATATGTAGATTGAGGGAAAGAGAGGGGCATATACATACACAGAGAAATAGATGTAGATGGCGATAAACACACAGACTAAATGGAGAGACAGACAGATTGATAGACAAAAAGAGAGACAGACTGTATAGAAATAAACAGATTGATAGACTAGACTGGGTGGTCAGAAACATGCGGATCTCAAGCTTCAAGTGGGTCTTTAATGTGGCTCCCAAGATCATTTTCAAAAATGCTTGAAAAGAGGGAGGGGAATATGTATTTATGATTTTAGTACCAGACAAACACAGATTAAAGGTTTTCAAAGTTAATATTTACAATAAATTTCAAATGAGTATTTTTTATGTATGATTTTTTTTTTTTAATGGCAGCAGTTTACGAGCAATTCAGGTCTTTTACTTTGTTATGGTCTTTCAAAAGTATTGGGTACTGTCACCTGGACTAGACAGATAAACAGAAGTAGATAGACAGGTAGATACCAATGCACTTTAAATAGGGGAGTTTATAAATAATGTTAATTCATCTCTAATTCAAATGACTCAACACTGAACTTCAACATGATTTCTGAATTAAGCATGCCACTGCTACTTTCAAGGGGGTCTCTCACCTGTGCCAGGTGCCTCGGGGACTCTGTGCAGGGGTCCCACCTGCCTCATCTGGAAGGCGGCCCTCACCTCATGACAGCTGTAGGCGCCCACCTGGAGCGCCGTGAAGAAGATCAAGAAGATCACCACCAACAAGATCCCAAAAACTCCAAACTTCTCGCGTGGGCATATTCCTGCACGGGACATTTCAGCATGTCACACCGGAGTCTCCTGGAGTGCGTGCACGCGCGTGGAACAGTGTGCGTGAGGCGTCCAGAAAAGAAAAAAAAACTTTTTAAACATCTGCCAGACTCATGTTTTTAAATTCACATTGTTGGTCGCAAGAGTTGCACTGTCTGCTTCGTGTAGGCGCAAGCGGCTGTCTGAAGGGGAACGCGCGTGCACGACACCAAAAGACCACCCCCTTTCTGCGCCCCCACCGAATTGGCTTGCCATGCCACTCATAAAAGCCGCTCGACCCTTTTGGCGTGCACGCGTCAAGTCTGCCAATCACGTGTACCGCAAGGGCAGTGCGTGTTTATTTACAATATGTGCTCATAAATCTCGCGAGAGTTTGATTGCATTTTGCATAAAAGATTATTTTTATTTATTTACACTTGAGTGGCATTATTGATACTTGCTCGTGTCTGTTACGTTTGTGTTGAATTTGCTGCCGCCTGTTGGTGAAATTGGTGTAAAACTTCCGAAAATGTATCGTATTTTATGTTAAATTTGAAACGACATTTTGACAAACCTTGGATAGCAATCAGCAATATACGATCCATAGTCATGTTTCTAAACGTTTTCTAAGCCAATGACAACTATTTTAAGTTTTTAAATAATGTTAAAACCATTTTTAAAATGATTAAAATGACTGTAAAAACACAATTTAAATTAATTATTCAACGTGTTGACCAGTTATATTAGGGGTAGACAAACTACAGCCCGCGGGTTTAATGCAGCCCAGTAGGCTTTTTTACCTGGCCCTCTGAGCAAAAACGTAAAAAAGGATTATAATGTGTATTTAATGGTTAAAAAAGGTACTACTATGGAAAATGTGTGATTTGTTGTCACTGTTGTTCCCAGTGTTCCCAACATACAAATAGCTGGCTATGTTTTTCTTTAACCACTATTTTTATCACGTATTTATTTTATTTCTTGAGACTTTGATCAAATTTAATGAAAAAAAAAACAACTCAGTCGTATTTCAATTGAGTTTGCAATGCATATGATCAAATATACTGCTGTAATAAAAACGAAATACAATATTTATTTGCTTTGATTAAAAGCATTTCAAAGCATATTTGATTGAATGGTTTATGTACAGACACAATTAATTGCTGCGTGTTGTCAATATTCTACAAAGACATACAGTGGAACCTCGGTTCTCGACTATAATCGGTTCCAGAACCCTGTTCGAAAACCGATTTGGTCGATCACCGAAAATCGTTTTTGCCATTAAAAGTAATGTAAAATCATTTGAATCCGTTCCAAATCCTTGAAGGCTTACCATGAACGTAAACATGAAGCTAACCCAGGCTAATCGTACGTTCGCGTTAGCGTAATCTTCTGTACGAAAGATTGCGCTAACATGAACGTGTAAAAATAAAAAAATCAGGTCGTTTACACGTCATTTAGCACCGGGGTCTCCACAACAAGTAGTGAGCGGTTAAAGGATAAAGAAAAGATTTATGAATAGGATTTCTTACCTTTGTGGTGGTCTGCAGAAGCCATGCTCTATTCCCTCGAAAGAAGGGAAACTCGCACATCTTCTTCATATTTTGCTATTATTTCTTTCTTAAATGCAATAGTTGTACACACTACTCTTCTTTTTTCACCTGTAGCAACTTTGTTGCTTGCACCGCCCTTCTTCCGAGGCATAATTAGGGGTTAAAACACTCCGTTCACCGATATTCAAAACGAAAGCAAAAAGAAGTGCGCGGTCACGTGACAACAGTTCTTCACGAGGGGTGGGGGCAATCTACACCCGTACGCCGCTCAGCATCGCCCCTAGCGTACCGGCGTTCGAACTCCGACTTTTTGAACGAAAAGTGAAGCAAGAATTTCTCAAAATTTTTGGTCGAGAACCGATTTGTTCGAACTGAGAGGCGTTCGAAAACCGAGGTTCCACTGTACCTCTATTTATGGTCATGTTTGTATTTTCTGTGGGATATGCAAAAATTAAGAAAAAAACTTTTCCCTTGGTTATTGCCTTGGTATCGGATTAGAAACTGAGAAGGCAGATACAAAAAATAAAATCAATAATTTTCTCTTCCCTGCTCTTCTGCCATTTTTAACCCAGTATGGCCTGTGACTCAAATAGTTTGGCCACCCCTGGTTTAAGTTGTCAAAGTAATGTCAAGTTTCAGAACGCGAGTGAAAATCTGTTGACTTTGCCTGTGTGTAATTACTGATGACAACTAAATCAAAGAGCAGCAAGTGACCCAAAAACCCGAAAGTGCTTTTACCCTTAAGTATTATTATTTCACTATAGTTTTTACCTTAAATACAGTAACGTATTTATTCAACAAAATCAGTTGTCGTGAGGACAACACATTCTCCGCCTGTCCTTGTAGGCCACTATAACTGAACCTTGCAAAGGTTTCCGTTGGTAGAATAATTCATCTCATCTCATCTCATCAGCCGGTACGCTTGTCCTCATTAGGGTCGCGTGGGGGCTGGAGCCCATCCCAGCCATCTCCGGGCAGTGGGCAGGGGACACCCTGAACTGGTTGCCAGCCAATCGCAGGGCACACAGGGACAGACAACTCATTCGCTCATTCATACCTATGGACAATTTGGACCGGCCAATTCACCTGAAATGCATGTTTTTGGAACGTGGGAGGAAACCGGAGTGCCCGGAGGAAACCCACGCAAGCACGGGGAGAACATACAAACTCCGCACAGGAAGTCTGGAGCTGGATTTGAACCCACGTCAGGTTTCCATGACATGAACTGTGCCGCACAAGCGCTAACCACTGCGCCACCGTGCTTCCCGGTAGAATAATTGTTTCGGTGAATTGTGTGAATTTCCCTGCGGGGATGAATGAAGTATCTATCTATCTATCTATCTATCTCCGGTCGCATAAAAATGTTCAGAATGCCATGTCTACCATCCTCAACTTCCATTTTCTTCACGTGCCGTCTCTTCCAGTAAAACGTGCAACTGACCCTAATGATGGGCAAACTTTGGCATGGACTTGTTTAACAAGACTAGGTCACTAACTTGACGATTATTTCGAGAAACAGTCCATTTTTGGCTTTTTTTGAAGTAGAGTGTCCAGTATTCTTTTGAGCAATCGTTTGGTGGGTTGAATTCAGTGTTCCAACCTTGGTCCTTTAGGTAGTTTCATGGTGTTTTGTCAATGTTTGACTTTGCAGAAGGAATGAGGAATGTTACTGCTATGATCAAGGACTTGAAGGTAGATTACTCGAGGTGTTTGCTGTTATGTACTTGTAGGTGAGTAGCACTGGTTTTAAATTCAGGTGTGAGTTATTTGCAGAAGGATCGTGGATTCTGGTCTTGCCATTCGCTTGTTCATTGAATTTCAGGTGAGAGGGTTTGTTAAATTAAGAGGCTGGAGATGAACTACTTCTCAAGAAGTTTTTGTTGGCAGAAAATATTCTGGAGACCACCTCAACACAAGTCTTCAATCGGACAATCTTGGTCTCTCTTTGACATTTAGTTAATTATGCCCTTTTTGATGCATTGAATAGGTCAACAGGAAACCCCAACTTCAGCTATTCTGCTCGAGTACGTTCGCACATTTTTTGTGATACCAGCCAATTCTCAGTTTCGGTTTGCACGTTAGTATCGTGGTTTTTTGACATCAAACTAAACTTTGTTATTTTGCTTACAGTCCCTGACATTAGTTTGAACTTGAAGTTTGCATTGAAAATATCAATGTATAATAATGAAATGAAATGAAATTATCTGCATTTATATAGCGCTTTTCAAGTCAAGACTTCCCAAAGCGCTTTACAGTGTGCTTCACATTTACCAATAGCAGCCGTGCAGCCTTGTAAGGCGCTAACCTGCTTATTGGGGGTTCAGTGTCTTACCCAACATGTAACACGGAGGAGCAGGGATTCGGACTGCGATCTCTTGATCCCAAGACAAGCGCTCTACCTCCTGAGCCACTGCTGATATACTTCATGTGCAATAGGTCTACACTTTCTTGTTTTGTTTCTGTGAATGGAAGACAAATGAAGGTTCGTCCGGTGGGCCAAGTAGTATTTGATAGTTGAGTTGCTTTGGGTGAGCGAGATGTTTGATCTGTTGGGTTTTCTTTTGTGCGCACATAACATGGCTCTTCTGGTTTTTAAGACTGGCTGCCATTGTCATGTATTCTTATCTTGTCTGAGTTGACGATTTCCTTGTGGTCATTAACTGGATTGCAGTTTTTTTCTGCTACCTTGTTTGGACTTTCTCCCTCCCAGCCATCATCTTTAGCAGGACAAGGAGCCTTGGAGTCCTTAGTGTCATGAGTGTCCAATGAGCAGTGCATGAAAGATTCCTTTCTCCTCGAGAAAGAGAGAGCGAATGCGTTAAGTTTACTGCTATCGACCGGCAAAAAATGTTGGACTTTAGGAGAATATTTTCGGTTAAAGTGATTACTGTATTTATGGAAATATCTACACACTACTTACCACATTTTAGCTAACAATTAACACAAAACAACGGACATTAGTGTTTTGGTTTTCCTCCAAATACATTTCGAGCAACACTTCCCATAAATATTTTTCGAATATTTATGTCTTATATGAAATCAAAATAAAAACCATGTTAAATTTAAAGTTAATTATTTAATGTTTTGAACGTTTGAAATGTCAAGTTCGGCAGTCAAATTTCAGGAGGCGAGTGGGAATGCGTTGAGTTTGCTGCTACCTATTGGCAGAAATTGGGAAAGACTTTTGAGCAATGTTTCCAATAGATTTCATGAAAATTTTAATAAATTATTCAACCAATTTATTATAGCATTTACAATATTCTGATTAGCAATTAGCAGTAAACGGTAGAAGCGTTTAAAACATGTGCCAGGATAAACTTTTTTTTTTTTTTTTTTAATTTCAAGCCATGCTATAAGTCTAAAAGTATACATAAAATAAATTGATTAAATACAACTTCAAACACAGTACAGATTAAGGTTTATGATTTAATTCAATACCTTCATTGCCAAAGTAGGTGATGTCAAGCATAAGCGCCGGGGGACGGGGATTGTGTTGACTTTGCTGCCGCCTACTGTTAAAACGGGGTGGGACTTGAATCGGCCTTTAGTTTTCCAGAAAAATATACATTCTAAATTAATAGAATAGAACTACGTTTGTTGTTTGATTCGAAGACTACATTTTCAAACTACACAATACAACCCACGTTTAAATATTTGTTTTTCCATTTTATTTAATAACAAACATACGCAGAATTAGATTATTTGCTGTGTTCTGTAACTAGGAATTTCCAAATGTAAATTAAATTGCATATCATATATATTAATAAGAATGAATTATTTTACTACACCTTACAACATGATATAGCATACACTGGCCAATTAAAAGTATTTTTTGGTCAATTTTCTGCGGCGTCTCCTTGAAAGATGACCTAAAAGATGCCTGATTAAAAATGTATGGCTAAATTTAGCATCACAGAATAGTATATACACTGTTTTTTTTTACAAATAAAATAAGATATTTTGAATAATGTACTAATAAAGCTGAAAATACTAAAACTAACATAAAACAAATTATTTATTATACACTTAATGTTGAAGGTTTACGTCTAAATGAAGGCAAAGATGAATGTGTCACGAGACGTGGCGGCGTGGAAGGGGTGACCGGACCAGAACAGAGGCAGGAGGCATGAAGGGAGAACTCAAATGCGTTGACGATCCATAGGTTTTATTTTACAAAATAAAAGTCGCCCAATACTCCGGGGCAAAACAGAACAACACAGAGTTCCTCCAGCACGAACTCAACAGGACAAGGCATAACAGACTAAAACAGGACAAGGCATAACAGACCGGGATTGTGAATAATGAGTAGTAATGAACCCGCAACCACAGAGCCCACCATGCAGCCTTAAATACAGACCCACCATTAGTGGAAATGCTTTCAGCTGTTGCCCAGGGGGCGGGGCAGACTGGTCACCAAGGCGACCGTGACAGAATGCACTTCAAAGGAAATTAGTTTTGTTCAATAATGCTTTATATATACCTCAGTTGTTGAGCGTTGGTCTTGAAAAAAAAAAGAAAAAACCTAAACTATGCCGGATTAAAATTTTATTGCTTGGGTGAACTAACCACTAAAAAATGTTAGAAAGTCAAAAAGAAAATAAAGTCAAGTCATGTTTATTTCTAAAGCCCTTTATCACAAGGAGTCTCAAATGGCTGCACATACTATTGTAAAACTACAGACTATTATAACACCATCCTTTGATCTAAAACCTACATGACGGCAAGGAAAAACTCAAAAACCTGAACATGAAGAAAATGAAGAAACTTTCAGAAGAGGTAATCCACCTTCTAGGATGATCAGGCTGCAACAGCTGTTGAAATAACAAATAATACACAGATATTGTAAACATAAAATATAGGTCATTAAATTCTATAGAATAGAAGTCTGTTTTAAGCTTAGATTTAAACATTTCCACTGAGGCAGATCGAATCTCAGGGGGAAGAGCATTCCACAGCACCGGTGCCCGAATAGAGAACCAGCTCGAACCTGCGGAACTCTTCTTGGCTCCTGGGATCACTAGTAGACCAGCATTTTCAAAGCGAAGGCTCCGGACCGAAACATAGGGGGAATATGCAACTGTATAGATAGTTCTTAAATTTCTCAGATTAGTGTGTGTCTTGAAAGATGGCCGGCAACATTCCAGAGTAAAATTTGGATGCTCAGCTAAACAAACCACTAGAACTCGGCTCGAGAACATGTGGCTCGCGAGCCATGAATGGCTCTTTTCATGAGTAAATGTGGCTCGAAGATTAAATAAAACTTTTGCAATCATTAACTGCATAGTTACATGAATAGCCGTTTGAAGGACATGCAAAGCCGATATATCACTAAATAGTAAAGGGTTTGGTCCAGTATATATTAAGCACTGTCTGAATTCCAGTTTACAGTCAAGGTGCCACATGAACGGACCCTGATTTGGCTGTAATGTAGCACTATTTAAATACTCTATACAACACGCTACAGTGGGTGTTAGCACGTCACATTGGGTATTTGTATATTGTATTCCTTTTGCTTTATTATTGTATTGTTCTCAGCGAAGGGATGCTGCTGGAAATGTGAATTTCCCTGCGGGGATGAATAAAGTATCTATCTATCTATCTATCTATCCAAAGAATCCCTTATATGGAGGCTCATCAAACAATCGATGCTCATTAATGAGACAACGTGTGATGAAAACTAACATAACCCACTGTTAAAAGCCAAAAACTCAAGAAATAAGATGAGCTTTACACAGAGCGCGTGCACTCCTTCTCCCACTTACTGCACTTGAGGTAAATATGAAATTCATTTTGCTTGCAGTATTTTGTGACATTTTTACAAAATAACTTGTTTTGAAACCATTATTCAGGTCAAAAAGAGCCTCAACATTCTTAAGTTACTGAGGGAGAGGGATACATTTTAAGTGGGCTATTTATATTGATATGGGACACAAGCTTCTGAATTATTATCATTTTATAGATTTTATCAAATCAAAATATGATACAGGTCAAATAAAATGTGCTGGAAAATTACCTTTGGTCTAGAGAGCAGGTTTAGAGGTTTTGTTAAATTTTGTCCTAAAATATATAAAATATATAAAATATATAAAATAGATAAAATAGATAAAATAGATACAATAGATACAATAGATACAATAGATACAATAGATAAATTAGATAAAATAGATAAAAGAGTGTCTCTCTCAAAAGAAAAAAGAAAAAAACATCAAAATTGTTTTACTTTTATGGCTATTTGGGTTGAAAAGGTTCCCGAACCCTGCGCTAGAAGTTGCTGGAAAGGCTAAAATGATAAGGATAATAATACAGTAGAAGATTATTTGTGGATCTTGAAGGTGGCCAAAAACATGGCTTGTTGCAATGGTGTTGTTCAGGTAAACTGAACTGCATTGATTTAACTCTACCTGATTTCTTTTAATTCATTGTTTTGGGTAGCCATGCCATTTTCAAACTACGTTATATTTTTGGTTATGCATTTGCTTATTTTTAATCATATTTAATATTATTATTGTAATTTGGTGAGACATTATACAGGTATTATCAACAATGGTCTGAAAAATTTAAAAAATATTTTGGAAGAAGTGTTAAGACTTCTTTTTTTCTACAGAGATATATAATTAGTATTAATTTTAGTGTCCTTATACTGCACACGTCTCTATTTTAAGAAAAAAATAATCATTATAAATTGTTACTTAATGAATTGAATATTTTGCCTATGGCCAGCAGATGGCAACAAATATTTGATTTTCGTTATACCCAGGTATTATGTCATGATTCCGTTATATTCAGTATGATGCGATTTGAGGCTAACAGAGAATTGTTTATTATTTAAAACATACAAGGTCCTACAAAACAAACTGAAACACAGGCTGAAAACATCCTAGTCAAACAACAGGCAGGTTTCAGGTAGAGAACGAGCACCACAGAACAGATTTTTAATCTGCGCATCCTATGCAAGTTTCAAAAACACTCAAGACACTTTTATCATGTCCTTGAGGATTTCAAGAAGGCATTTGACAGTTGATGACAAGCTTCCTTGTGGGTCTCCATGGAGAAGTACAAAACGGGCCAGAAACTAGTTCAGACTATTGAACAACTGTTTGCCATTTCCATCAGTACAATACTGATCAATGTTACAATTGGAGCATAGTTTTAAACCACAGTCGGTGCGAAATACTTCTTCCTCCAACTTTTTTACATATATTTCTGGAGAAAAAAATCCTGGACCAACATGTAGGTAAAATCAGCCTTGGGGAACAAAACATCACCTCAGTTTTGGTGACTATAATGCTGGACTGTTACTTACAGTGTTATTACTTACAGTGTTATTGTTTACAATATAATGGTACTGTGTACCTGACTTGTTAACCTGACTGCCCATCTTGCACATCTGGTTAGCGTCTCTTCTTGCACTATCGGCACTATGGTAAATAACACAATACAGCTTTATTTATATCTGTACACTGAAGGACACTGAGGGAAACTGTGGGAGTCAGATCCATCGACATTTCGTTCTGTATACACGTGTACTAGAATGACAATAAAGTAGATCTGAATCTGAATCTGAATCTGAATATATATATATATATCATATCATATCATCTTATCAGCTGCACCACTTATCCTCAGTAGGGTCGCGGGGGTGCTGGAGCCCATCACAGCAATCATCGGGCAGTGGGCAGGGAACACCCTGAACTGGTTGCCAGCCAATCGCAGGGCACACGGGGACAGACAACTCACTCGCTCAGTCACACCTAGGGACAATTTAGACCGGCCAATTAACCTGAAATACATGTTTTTGGAACGTGGGAGGAAACGGGAGTGCCCGGAGGGAACCCACGCAAGCACGGGGAGAACATACAAACTCCGCACAGTAAGGCCGGGAGCTGGATTTGAACCTACGACCTCAGAACTGTGCCGCACACGCGCTAACCACTGCGCCGCCTTGCTGCCTATATACCGTATTTTCTGCACTATAAGGCGCACCTAAAAGTCTTAATTTTTTTCAAAAGCTGACCATGCGCCTTATAATACAGTGCGCCTTATTTATGGATCAATATTAAATCGCATAGTCTTCCAACTAACTTGCAGCCGCCGACTAGATTTTCCCCCGAACGCCAAGTAGTCCGCGGTGTATGCTGGGATTTATTTACCGGCGTTTCATTGGCTAACCAATGTGTCAATCATCATTTAAATCGATCACTATTGGCTAAAGTTATTCGGAGGTCAAGGGGCGGATTCTTTTTATCATTTACAGGCTGGCATTGGCTGAAGCGGCAAAACAAAGCCTGCAATTGCTCGAAAAAGATGAATGTGAATAGCACGTTGGGTTGACGGCATAAAGAAAGCATTTTTTACTATTCTGTATTTGTAAATATTTTATTCTCCTGGATTTACTACACTCACGGAAATAGGAAGACCATGTTTGCACATTATTATTGAACACGACTTCGGTGAGCTAATCCGGCTATATATTTTCCCTGTATCTTGTTTCAGACTGAACTCGATGTTTCTGTGATAAGCGGTGCAGATAATGGATGGAATGGAGTGTCTATTTTTAAATTAAACTCAATTCCAAGTGTTTATTGTCATATGCACAGTAAAGTTGCGAGCGAAAAAGAAAATAGAAACTAAGGAATGGTTGGCATTTCTTGAATCCCAAGACTTTAACCTTCCAAATGATATTTGGAACGATGCATTTGAGTGACATCGTACGGACACCGCATCCGCACGTGTCTACGACACATATTTGCTTCTTTGCAAGCTTTCGGAATGTTAAGGGGGTAATCAGTTGGACTGAACTATCTGTAGCACCTTATAATCCGGTGTGTCTTATGTATGTCAAATATAGGACCAAAAACTATTTTTTCGGGGTGCGCCCTATAACCAGGTGCGCCTTATAATGCGGAAAATACAGTATATATATATATATATGTATATATATATATATACATATATATATATATATATATATATATATTTATATATATGTTAGATGGATAAATATGTTTTAAGCATTCCTCGTTATATTCTGCTAATTACTTATGATTAACCAAGGTGTAAAATAATTTTAAAAAATATGATACACACAATTTCTTTGCTACCATATTTTCACTAAAGAGCAAACGATGACATCATCATTCCCTCAGTTTTTTTTCCCCTTCCTGTTCTCATGTCTTCACGTACTCCGTGACCTGACTTTAGCCCATCAGTCGTGTCAGTTTAAACTGGAGATTTAAAAGGCTTACACAGGGTTAAACCTCCAGGATTGGAGCCTTCCGCCCAGATTATGCTTTCCCGTCTCTCATTTTCACCTCGCAGTCTCGGCGGACGGAGTCAGGCCTTGACTTGATGTCTCTGGAGAAGAGGAAGCGCAGATGATTCAGTTGCAAGGAGTGTGATTAGCTTCAACATTGCCCCGGATTGCACAGATATGGGAATGGAGTACTCAAGAAGAATTCTTAGAATTGGAATGGTTGCCGGTAAACGTTTTTAACCAGTATTAAAAAATAAAATAAAATAAAATAAAAACATTAGTAAAGTTCTGCATTGTTTGTCATGGTCAATCATTTGAATCAGGTGTGTAGGACAAGGATAACATCTCAAATACAGATATACTCCAGTCTTTGCTAGCTTCCATCTTGCATGCGTTAGCTTTCCTTTTACAACACACCTAATTCAAATGATCAAAAAACATTAGCAAACCGCACAAGACAGATGGCAACACTGCGTGGTGGAGAAGGGAACATCTAAAACACAAACTGTCATTCCTCCAGAGTGCTTATCCTGCTCCTCCTAAACACTCATAAAAAGGCTTCGCAAGATTCTAATGACCAACCACATCATCTGCATCAGGTGTGTTGGAGAAGAAAACCATCTGAAACATAAACAAAATACCATTCCTCAAAAGTCCTTATTCTGCTCCTTATTTGCTCATGAGGGAACTTTGAAAGAATCTAATGGCCGATCATATTCTCTGAGTAGGGTGTGCTGCAGAAGGGCAACATAAAAATGCAGATGTTCTTCAGTCTTTGATGGTCTCCTCTTGCATATGTTTTTCTCTTGTATAAAACACCCCATTTAATTGAGCAAAGAGCTTAAGTTAACAGGTGTGCACGAGAAGGGAGTAACTTCAATGGCTCTTACCCAGCTTGCTTTAGATGTTTACCTCCTCAAACACAATTGACAGAAATAATTCCATTCATCAGGAACCAATCCAGAAGTCAAGTCAAGTCAAGTCATTTGTATTTGTATAGCCCTTAATCACAAAGAGTCTCAAAGGGCTGAACAGGTTGTTGCAAACCACTGACTATTATTACAGACTATTATTACACCATCCTCTGGTCTAAAACCTACATGAGGGCAAGGAAAAACTGAAAAAGCCTCAACATGAGGAAAATGAAGAAACCTTGAGAAGGAACCGCACCTATGGTAATCCCCCTTCCAGAATGACCAGGCTGCAATGGATGTTGCAATAACAAATAATACACATATATTGTCAACAAAAAATATAGGTTATTCATATGCTATAGAGTAGAAATGTGTTTTAAGCTTAGATTTAAACATTTCCACTGAGGTTGCAGATCGGATCTCAGGGGGAAGAGCATTCCACAGCACCGGGGCCCGGATGGATAACGCTCTCGAACCTGCGGAAATCTGCTTGGCTCTTGGAATCACTAGTAGACAAGCGCTTTCAGAACAAAGGCTTCGGACCAGAACATGGGGGGAAATTAAATCTGAAAGATATGAGGGAGCAAGTCCATGCATGATTTTGTATAATACCAAGAGAACCTTAAAATCACATCTTAAGCTAACAGGGAGCCAATGCAGGTTAGAAAGACTGGTATCATACCAGACCTTGCAAATCAGGCCTCTTGGAGAAGAAAAAAATATCTAAAATGCAAGTCTAACTCCAATCCTTGATTGTCATTAACTTCCATGTTTTACATGTCCTCCTAAAGCCCACCTAAATTAGTTCCTCAAAGGCTCTTGCCCTTCTTGTTATAAATGTGTCCATCCTCCCACACACTTGACTCAAATGACGCCCTAATAGGGAAGCCCTTGCTAGCATTTATCCTTTAAGTTTTAATGTGTCCTCCTAAAACACTCCTGGTTCAAATAATCAATATTAGTAGCAAGTTGCCAAATAAAATAACACTATTTATCAGGTGTGTTAGGGAAAAACCTCGGTTGCTTGGTAGGTGATGGTGATGATAAGGATGGTAAAGTGAGAGGGATGGGTGCCACCAGGCCGTATTTGCCCAAGACACACCACAGGAAATGGTGCCCCTACGACCCTAGTGGTTGAGGGATCAACCAACTAATATCCACATAAGACAAAAGAAAGAATATGCATGTCTTCTACTCACTCCCTTTTCGAGCTTTCTTTTTTTACCTTCTTCTATGAGATGTTTTTTGTCATCTAACATAACTGTTACGTGACTATTATTATTAAAAATCCAAATATTTATACAATAAATAGATGGCTTAAGCTAATAATTAAGCTTGTTATTATCATTATAACTATTATCCTGACTGTTATGTTTATCATTATATCATCAACTATATGAATATTTTTATTGTTTGATGTTATAATTGGTATTATATTGCTGTCATTATATTATGCAAATTCATTACAATCTAGATCTATAATTCTAAACAAAACAATGAGGTGAATAGATGCGTTGGTGATGGTGAAAACTAAACAATAACGAAATAAATGGAGAAGCAATCACATAAAGATAACGTTTAATAAGAATTCAAAACAGACTAGCCTGCACAACTCATAGTTAGGGCAGACAAGCGGGAGCTTTGATGCTGGAGGCATCTGCCCCAAGCTCCTATGTTTTATATGTTAAATGCACAGATCAGGACACTTAGCAATGGGTGGTCCTGCTGACTGAGGGGCTTGTGGCATGACCATACCACTCAAGTTTCCATCTGCGCAGTTGACAACAGTTCTTGGTAGGGTCCAATGTGCCCTACGATGGTGTGTGCACCGTTTTGTTTGTCACATGGGCTAAGTAGCTGATGCCTAGGAGTGTCCTGTAGCATCCCATATCCAAGGCCTGGATTTTCTTTTCCAGTTTTGATGTGAGTCCCTGTGCTGAAACAGTATGGAGACAGCAATGTTGATGATGATGATGACTGTGAAACTAGTGATTGTGATTATAATGCTGATGATGAAGTGATCCACAGAAGATAACAGACTGAATAGGGTTTGGGACCCAATAAGGATCTCTTCTACCGAGACCTCTTTCGCGCCATCTTATGTTACCTTCTTTTATGTGATTTTTTTGATTGCCTTGTAACATATGTAATGCACTACTTCATGAGGTATTACCGTACATGTAAATACACAGGAGATCTAGCTGTGAGGCGCTAGTGTTAAAGGAAGTTGAAGGGGTAAAATTAAATAAGCATGTTTCTTCCTATTCCTTTTCAGACATCTTACATTAGATTGATTTTTTTTTTACTTGTTGTTCTGTTTTGTTTTTCTCATTTTTTAAATAAAGTGTAATTAATAATTATTTTATTCATTCATTCATTTATTCGTTTCCACCCTTCCAGACACTTGACTCAAATGATGCACTAATACTGAGCAGGGGTTTAATGACCAACCACGTCATGTGAATCAGATGTGTTGGAGAAGGCCAACTCAGAAAATATTAAAACTCCAGCCTTTGTTAGTTACCCTTTATCTTCTATGTTTGATTGGTTTCCTCCTAAAAAAAAAACATCTCATTCAAATAATCAAAATCAGGTGTGTTAGAGAAGGGAACTATCAATGAAAAAGTTCCTCAAGATCTCTTACCCTGCTTGTTTTAGTCGTTTTCCTTTTCCCACATACTTGATCCAAATGACACCCTATCTGGAAGGTGTGCAGAAGTCTGATGACCTTACAAATCATGTGAATCAGATATTTTGGAGGAGGAGAATGCAGAAAAGAATAAAACACCAGCCCTTGTTAACCTTTATCTTCTATGTTTCAGTGTTTCCTCCTGAAAGACACCCAATTCAAACTAGCCAAATGAGATGCGTTAGAGAAGGGAACCATCAGTGAAAACTGTGTGTAAGTTAGTTCCTCAAGGGCTCTTTCCATGCTTGCTTTAGTTGTTCCCTCATCCCACACACTTGACCCAAATGACACGATCAGGAAGTTGTGCAGGAGTCAGATGACCAAACAATTCATGTGAATCAGATATGTTGGAGAAGGACAACACAGAAAAGATTAAAACTCCAGCCCTTGTTTGTTAGCGTTTATTTTCTATGTTTGAGTGTTTCCTCCTAAAGGACGCCAGATTCTAACTATCAAAATCAGGTGTGTTAAAGAAGGGACCTATCACGGAAAATGTGTGTAAATTAGTTCCTCAAGGGCTCTTACCCTGCTTGCTTTAAGTGTTTCTTCTTCCCAAAGACTTGACCCAAATGACAGTCTCAGGAAGTTGTGCAGGAGTCTGATGACCAACCACATCATGTGAATCAGATGTGTTGGAGAAGGCCAACACAGAAAAGCCCTTGTTTGTTAGCCTTTCTCTTCTATATTTGAGTATTTCCTCCTAAAAGACACCTGATTCAAATAATCAAAATCAGGCGTGTTATAGAAGCAAACTATCACTGAAAAATGTGAGTAATTAAGTTCCTCTAGAGCTCTTACCCTCTTGCTTTAGTTGTTTCGTCTTCCCACACACTTGGCCCAGATGACACCCTTTCAGGAAGCCATCCAGAAGTCTGATGACCAAACACATCATGTGAATCAGGTGTGTTAGAGAATGGAACCTCTAAAAAAAGTGTGCAGATGAGGTCATTCGGTTTGACGATGACTCTGTATTAATGGACTGGTTGGGATTTTAAAAAAAAACAAGTCTAATGGCCCACCAAACGAAGCACTGAGGGAAGCCTCCCAGTTGCATAGTACTGAAAAAAGTAGAAAGCATTCTTTCAAGGTTTTTTTTTTTTTATCAGTACATGTAAATGAAAAAAATGCTTTAAGTCTGAAGCAAGGTACCAATTCTTTAGTGTCGCATGAGACGAGGATCTTAAATTAGACCATCGGCTGTTCAATTGCTCGTTTGGTGACAACACAGCGTGTGCCAAAAATAGCCAACCACGACGATCCGAGTGCCGTAAAATGTGCCAACAGAATGTAGACAGTCGCCCTCCCTCCCCTTTTCTGCGCTTTTTGAGCTCTGTTTACCAGACACAAAGCAAGTCTTGTGTGCACAAAGAATCTAAACCACGTACGATCCTGATTCAGATCCCCCGGGACTCGAATTAACTCGAACATTATTGGGGGGAATCCCAAGGGCTAAATGGGCTTAAACAAATTATTCGAAATTTATCTTTTTTTTTTTTTAAAGGAAAAAATACATTTAAAGACGTATCGGAGATACTTGATCTAATATCAGCTTGAATGACCATAATTATCAAGGCAATTCGGATGATATTCAATTGTTAGTCTTTCATGTTCCCGCAACCACCTAAAACTAATAGACTGTTTGGTCGTCCACACTCCTTGGTAAT